>NC_069499.1:593242407-593384907 GCF_027579735.1 Bombina bombina | reverse complement strand
ATGTGCACACATTTTTATATGCGCATTTTCTGAGGCACCAGCTCCTAATAAGAATGTGCAAGATTCACAGGATATACGTATATACATTTTGCGATTCACTGATGGCTGTGTCATGATGTCTTCGGATGAAAAATGTAACTAACTTTGACATTATGTCAGAAAAAATCTACTACTCATTTGAAATTTTAACGAATTGCTTTTGCATTGTCTTTTTATTTTGTATTTATTGATTATGCAATTCTACTGTGTTTAGTGGTACTTTAACTTGCATAATTCAGATAGAGCATGTAATTTTAAAGCCACTTTTAAATTCACTTTAATTTTCAAATGCGATTTGTTCTCTTGGTATTAAAAAAGAATATTCATATATCCTACACTAGTTGACGTTTAGCTTCTGATTGGTGCCTGCACACATTTGTCTGATTGGCTAACTAGCTGCTGATTGTGGCCTGTACACATTTGTCTGGCTAACCATATGTCTGTTAGTTGCCAATGTTCCTTCAGCAAAGGATAACAAGAGAATAAAGCAAATTTTATAAAATATGTTAATTGATTAAAATTGTATGAATCACGAAAAAAAAATTGGGTGTTTCCTGTCCCTTCAAGAACAAGGGTTCATGATCTAAAGCTGAAGATTAGTAGATTCAGAAGTAACTTGTGGAAGCACTTCTTTACAGAAAGGGTAATTGATTCATCGAATAAACTTCCGCAAGAGGTGGTAATGACAAACTGGGGGGGGGGGGCTTTAAGAATGCCTGGGATAAGCATAAGGCTATCCTACAAACTAGAAACGTTTTTATAATTTTAGTAAATATTTGGCAGACTTGCTGGGCCTATGGTTCTTATCTGCTTTCAAAATATTTGTTTCTAAGACAGGAAGTCTTAGGGTATATTTCGTAATAAGGAATATAAATGGTCTTTCTCCTCTCATAAACAGGGATCTTCCAATACTTCTTGGAAGCCTAGTTCAAATTGGGGCAGATTAATGGAAGTTAAGAAGCCTGCTCCCTCTAACTGGTCAGTGTGAAGGTACGGCTCTTGTTCTGCATATTCTGGTAGGGGCAGTTTTTATCTTTTTTTCCTTTAGCAGAATCTCACACCAGCCGACTCTTGTTGATTCTTCAACTACATGGTTGGAGGATCAATTTTCAAAAAAGTTCTTTGATTCCTCAAAGAAAGGTAACTTTTTGGGGTTTCAAATAGAGAAAGATTTGTGGAGACTGAATCTAACAGAACAGAGAATGTTTAGATTCGTGTCAGCTTGTCCGAACCTTCCGTCTCTCTCTCTTTACCCTCTTGTTGTTTTTTGTATGGTCTTACAATTGCAGCTTCAGATGCAATTCTGTTTACTTGTTTTCACATGAGTCCTCTTCAGCTTTGTATGCTTAATCAGTGTTGCAGATATTCTACTCTGCTGTCTCAAAAAAATATTTTTTGGTGACAGGATCAATAGTTTATTATTCAGGGGGCTTATTTTGCTCTTCCTACCTGGACTGTGATCACTGCAGATGCAAGTCTCTCAGGTTGAGAACAGGGATCTTCATGTTTGGGCTCCTCAGGAGGCGAGGTTATCAATAAATGTTCTAGAACTACGTGCTATTTTCAGGGCTCTTCCAGCTTGGCCTGTGTTGAAAAGAGAATGTCATCTCTGTTTTCAGACAGACAATGTCACAGCAGTAGCTTATGTCAACTATAAGGGGTGGAACTCACAGTTCCCTAGCAATGAGAGAAATGTCTTGAAATCTCTTATGGGCAGAAAACTATTTAATCTCTGTGATTAATATTCCAGGAGTGATCAACTGGGAAGCAGACTTTCCCAGTCGCCAATCTCTACATCCAGGTGAATGATCACTTCACCATGATGTGTTCAATCAGATTGTGGATCTTTGGGCTCTCCCAGAGATAGATCTGTTAGCTTCTAGTTTGAACAACAAATCTCCCAGGAACTTTGCAAAGTCCAGGAACCCTCAAGTATAGTTTTTGGATGCTCTAGTAGCTCATTGGTCATTCCAGCTTGCTTATCTGTTTCCTCTTCTGGTACTTTTTCCCAAAGTGAGCTCAAAGATAAGCCTAGAGAAACCATCAGTAATCCTTGCCCCAGGTTGGCCTCACAGGATTTGATATGCAGATCTTGTTCAGATGTCCAGCTGACCTCTTTGGCCTACTCCTCCTCTAAGGACAGACCTTCTGTCTCAAGGTCCATTTTTCCATCTGGACCTCAAGTCTCTGAACTTGAATGGCATGGAAATTTAACAGTTTTTCCTTAGACATAGAGGTTTCTCTGATTCAGTAATTGAGACCTCAGTTCAGATAATTAAGCCTGTAACTAGGAAGATTTATCATAAACTCTGGAAGGCTTTAATTACTTGGTGTATGGTTCACAGTTTTCCTGGCATTCTTTCAACATTCATAGGATTCTGCAGTTCCTACAGGATGGTCTGGATAAGGGTCCATCTGCCTGTTCCCTGAAGGGGCAGATTTCTGCCCTTTAAGTATTGTTTCATAGGAAGATTACTAATTTTTCAGATATTTATGGTTTTGTTCAGGCTTTGGTTCATATTAAACCTTTAATCAAGCCAATTTCTCCTCCTTTGAATCTTAACATGGTGTTAAAGATGTTGTAGTCTCTTCCGTTTGAACCTATGCATAAGGTGTATATTAAGCTGTTATTTTGGATGATTTTATTCCTTTTGGCTATATCTTCTTTTTAAAGTTTGAGTTATCTGCTCTTTCTTGTGCTCATCTAATTTTTATCAAAATAAGACAGTTATATAGACTACTTTTGACTTTTTGCCTAAAGTTGTTTCTGCTGTAAACTTAGCAGAGAGATTGTTGTCCCTTCTTTATGACCTGCCTGATCCTAAGAATGCTTCAGAGAGATGTTTGCATAATCTGGATGGGCATTGAAATATTACATTGATACTGTTAAGAACTTTTAGACAAACTTCTAGTTTATTTCACTTTTCTGGTTCTAGAAAAGGACAACATGTTTCTGCGGTTTCTTTGGCTTCTTGGTTGAAGCTTTTGATTCACAGGGCTTACTTGGAGGCGGGTAAGCCTCCACCGCAGCAGAATACTGCTCATTCTACAAGGTCAGTTGCTACTTTCTCTTGTAAGATGTATTGAGTCCACGGATTCATCCATACTTGTGGGATATTCTCCTTCCTTACAGGAAGTGGCAAAGAGAGTACCCACAGCAGAGCTCTCTATATAGCTCCTCCCCTAGCTCCACCCCCCAGTCATTCTCTTTGCCTACTCTAAAGTACTAGGAAGGGTAAAGTGAGTGTGGTGACAAAAATGTTAGTTTTTATTTTCTCAAGCAAAAGTTTATTTTAAATGGTACCGGTGTGTACTATTTACTCTCTGGCAGAAAAGGGATGAAGATTTCTGCAAGGAGGATGATGATCTTAGCACTTTGTAACTAAGATCCACTGCTGTTCTCACAAGGGCTGAAGAGTACAGGAAAACTTCAGTTGGGGGAACTGTTTGCAGGCTAAACTGCATTGAGGTATGTTCAGTCTATTTTTTTCTAGACAAACTGTGTTATTTCTAGAAAAGGCTGGCAATATCCCCATGAGGGAAGGGTAAGCTGTATTCAGACACTTAGTAGGAATCCCAGCTTGCATAAAGGGCTCATTAGTTACTGGTGACAATGATAGGAAAAAGCGTTTGTTTTATTGCAAATATAATGTTTTTTGAGGGACTTTAAGGGGTCATTGTGGCTTATTTAAGAAACACTCTGTTGTGTTTCTTTTAGGCCCCATAACATCGAGTGAGGTGGGAGGGGCCTATTTTCGCGCCTCAGTTGCGCAGTTTCTTTTCCTCAGAGACATCCAGCTGCTTCTCCAGAGGTTCCTACTGTGTTTGAGGGCTTTAAAGAAGTTTATTTCCCCACAAATCGTTCCTAAAAGTGCAGGTAGGCACCACAGCAGAGCTGTGGCAAGGTGCTGAACGTTTTTTACCGGTTTTGACGTTTTGTCAATCCGGTTTTTACATTAAGGGGTTAATTGTTTATTTGCATAGTTGTGCAAAGTTAGTAAGGCTTTATGATGCTACTGTAAAAATTTCGTTGAGTTTACTGCTTTTTTACACTGTTTTGCAGAGTTTGTGCAGCTTTTTTTTCTCTTAAAGGCACAGTACCGTTTTTTTCTAAGTTTTATTTGCTTTGATTAAAGTGTTTTCCAAGCTTGCTTGTTACATTACTAGCCTGTTTAACATGTCTAACACCAAGGAAACTCCTTGTTCAATGTGTTTAGAAGCCATTGTGGAACCCCCTCTTAGAATGTGTCCCAATTGCACTGATATGTCTATAAATTATAAAGAACGTATTTTAGCACTTAAAAATATTGCAATAGATGATTCTCAGACAGAAGGAAATGAGGGTTTAACATCTAGTTCTCCCCAAGTGTCACAACCAGTAACACCCGCACAAGTGACGCCTAGTACCTCTAGTGCGTCGAATTCATTTACTTTACAAGACATGGCCACAGTTATGAATACAACCCTCACAGAGGTTTTATCCAAACTGCCTGGTTTACAAGGAAAGTGTGACGGCTCTGGGTTAAGAACAAATGCTGAGCCGTCTGACGCTTTAGTAGCCGTATCCGATATACCCTCACAATGTTCTGAAGTAGGGGTAAGGGATTTGTTATCTGAGGGAGAAATTTCTGATTCAGGAAAGACGCTCCCTCAGACAGATTCTGATATGACGGCCTTTACATTTAAGCTTGAACACCTCCGCTTATTGCTCAGGGAGGTATTAGCGACTCTAGATCATTGTGACCCTATAGTGGTCCCAGAGAAATTGTGTAAAATGGACAAATACTTAGAGGTCCCTGTTTACACTGATGTTTTTCCAGTCCCTAAGAGGATTGTGAATATTGTTACTAAGGAGTGGGATAGACCAGGTATTCCGTTCGCTCCCCCTCCTGTTTTTAAGAAAATGTTTCCCATATCTGACACCATGCTGGACTCGTGGCAGACAGTTCCTAAGGTGGAGGGAGCTATTTCTACTCTGGCTAAGCGTACAACTATACCTATCGAAGACAGTTGTGCTTTCAAAGATCCTATGGATAAAAAATTAGAGGGTCTCCTGAAGAAAATTTTTGTTCATCAAGATTTTCTTCTCCAACCTATTGCGTGCATTGTTCCTGTAACTACTGCAGCTGCTTTCTGGTTTGAGGCTCTAGAAGAGGCTCTTCAGATGGAGACTCCATTAGAGGATATTATGGACAGAATTAAGGCCCTTAAGTTGGCTAATTCTTTCATTACAGATGCCGCTTTTTAACTGGCTAAATTAGCGGCAAAGAATTCAGGTGTTGCCATTTTAGCACGCAGGGCGTTATGGCTTAAGTCCTGGTCTGCTGATGTGTCCTCAAAATCTAAACTTTTGAACATCCCTTTCAAAGGATAGACCCTATTCGGGCCTGAACTGAAAGAGATTATTTCAGACATCACTGGAGGGAAAGGCCATGCCCTCCCTCAGGATTGAACAAATAAAATGAGGACCAAACAAAATAATTTTCGTTCCTTTTGGAACTTCAAGGGTGGTCCCGCTTCAGCTTCCCCTGCTGCAAAGCAAGAGGGGAATTTTGCCCAATCCAAGTCAGTCTGGAGACCTAACCAGGCTTGGAACAAGGGTAAACAGGCCAAGAAGCCTGCAGCTGCCTCTAAGACAGCATGAAAGGGTAGACCCCGATCCGGGACCGGATCTAGTAGGGGGCAGACTCTCTCTCTTCGCTCAGGCTTGGGCAAGAGATGTTCACGATTCCTGGGCCTTAGAAATTGTGTTCCACGGATATCTTCTGGACTTCAAAGACTCTCCCCCAAGGGGGAGATTTCACATTTCTCAATTGTCTGCAAACCAGACAAAGAGAGAGGCCTTTTTACGCTGTGTAGAAAACCTACATACCATGGGAGTAATCCACCCAGTTCCAAAAGCGGAACAAGGGCTAGGGTTTTACTCAAACCTGTTTGTGGTTCCCAAAAAAGAGGGAACTTTCAGACCAATCTTGGATCTAAAAATTCTAAACAAATTCCTCAGAGTACCATCATTCAAGATGGAGACTATTCTGACTATTCTACCGTTGATCCAGGAGGGTCAATATATAACTACCGTGGACTTAAAGGATGCGTATCTACACATCCCTATTCACAGAGATCATCATAAATTCCTCAGGTTCGCCTTTCTGCACAGACATTACCAGTTCGGGTTGGCTACGGCTCCCAGAATTTTCACAAAGGTGCTAGGGTCCCTTTTGGCAGTTCTAAGACGGCGGGGCATAGCAGTGGCGCCTTATCTAGACGACATCTTGATTCAGGCGGCGACTTTCCAGCTAGCCAAGTCTCACACGGACATCGTGTTGGCTTTTCTGAGATCTCACAGGAGTTTCCTTCCTAGGGACTCTGATAGACTCGGTAGAAATGAAAATATTTCTGACGGAGGTCAGAAAATCAAAACTCTTAACCACTTGCCGATCTCTTCATTCCATATCTCGGCCATCAGTGGCTCAGTGTATGGAAGTAATCGGACTCATGGTAGCGGCAATGGACATAGTTCCTTTTGCCCGCCTACACCTTAGACCACTACAACTATGCATGCTCAAACAGTGGAATGGGGATTATGCAGATTTATCTCCTCAACTGCATCTGGACCAGGAGACCAGAGATTCTCTTCTCTGGTGGTTGTCTCAGGACCACCTGGCTCAGGGAATGTTTCCGCAGGCCAGAGTGGCTCATAGTAACGACAGATGCCAGCCTGCTAGGCTGGGGTACTGTCTGGAACTCCCTGAAAGCACAGGGCTTATGGTCTCGGGAGGAAACTCTACTCCCGATAAACATTCTAGAACTGAGAGCGATATTCAATGCGCTTCAGGTGTGGCCTCAGCTAACTGCAGCCAAATTCATCAGATTACAGTCGGACAACATCACGACTGTAGCTTATATCAATCATCAAGGAGGAACACTGAGTTCTCTAGCGATGATGGAGGTAACCAAAATAATCCGATGGGCGGAGGATCACTCTTGCCATCTCTTAGCAATCCATATCCCAGGGGTAGAGAACTGGGAGACGGATTTCCTAAGTCGTCAGACTTTTCTTCCGGGGCAGTGGGAGCTCCATCCGGAGGCATTTGCCCAGCTAACTCCGCTATGGGGCACACCAGAATTGGATCTGATGGCGTCCCGTCAGAATGCCAAACTTCCTCATTACGGGTCCAGGTCCCAGGATCCCCAGGCGGTACTGATAGATTCTCTAGCAGTGCCCTGGTCCTTCAATCTGGCCTATGTATTTCCACTGTTTCCTCTCCTCCCACGTCTGGTTGCCAGAATCAAGCAGGAGAGAGCTTTGGTTATTCTGATAGCACCTGCGTGGCCACGCAGGACATGGTATGCAGACCTAGTGGACATGTCATCGGTTCCACCGTGGACTCTGCCAATGAGGCAGGACCTTCTAATCCAAGGTCCTTTCACGCATCCAAATCTAATTTCTCCGCGTCTGACTGCTTGGAGGTTGAACGCCTGATTCTATCAAAGCGTGGTTTCTCTGAGTCGGTCATTGATACCCTGATTCAAGCTAGAAAACCTGTCACCAGGAAGATCTATCATAAGATTTGGCGCAAATATTTTTATTGGTGTGAATCCAAGGGTTACTCATGGAGTAAGATTAGGATTCCTAGAATATTGTCCTTTCTCCAAGAAGGATTGGAGAAGGGATTATCAGCTAGTTCCTTAAAAGGACAAATATCTGCTTTGTCTATTCTTTTACACAAACGTCTGGCAGGTGTCTCAGACGTTCAAGCGTTTAGTCAGGCCTTGGTCAGGATCAAGCCTGTATTTAGACCTGTTGCTCCGCCATGGAGCCTAAACTTAGTTCTTAAAGTTCTTCAAGGGGTTCAGTTTGAACCTATTCATTCTATAGATATTAAGCTTCTATCTTGGAAAGTTTTGTTTTTAGTAGCTATCTCTTCGGCTCGAAGAGTTTCTGAGTTATCTGCTTTACAGTGTGATTCACCTTACCTTGTTTTCCATACAGATAAGGTGGTTCTGCGTTGCAAACCTGGGTTTCTTCCTAAGGTTGTTTCTAATAGGAATATCAATCAGGAAATTGTTGTTCCTTCACTGTGTCCTAATCCTTCATCAAAGAAGGAACGTCTGTTGCACAATCTTGATGTGGTTCGTGCTTTAAAGTTCTACTTACAAGCAACTAAAGATTTCAGTCAAACATCTTCATTGTTTGTTGTTTATTCTGGTAAACGGAGAGGTCAAAAGGCTACGGCTACCTCTCTTTCCTTTTGGCTGAAAAGCATCATCCATTTGGCTTATGAGACTGCTGGCCAGCAGCCTCCTAAAAGAATTACTGCTCATTCTACTAGAGCAGTGGCTTCCACATGAGCTTTTAAAAATGAGGCTTCTGTTGAACAGATTTGTAAGGCGGCGACTTGGTCTTCGCTTCATACTTTTTCCAAATTTTCCAAATTCGATACTTTTGCTTCTTCGGAGGCTATTTTTGGGAGAAAGGTTCTACAAGCAGTGGTGCCTTCCGTTTAAGGTACCTGTCTTGTCCCTCCCTTCATCCGTGTCCTAAAGCTTTGGTATTGGTATCCCACAAGTATGGATGAATCCATGGACTCGATACATCTTACAAGAGAAAACATAAATTATGCTTACCTGATAAATTTATTTCTCTTGTGATGTATCGAGTCCACGGCCCGCCCTGTTTATTTAAGAAAGGCAGTATATTTTTATTTAAAAAACTTCAGTCACCACTGCACCCTATAGTTTCTCCTTTTTCTTCCTAGCCTTCGGTCGAATGACTGGGGGGTGGAGCTAGGGGAGGAGCTATATAGACAGCTCTGCTGTGGGTGCTCTCTTTGCCACTTCCTGTAAGGAAGGAGAATATCCCACAAGTATGGATGAATCCGTGGACTCGATAAATCACAAGAGAAATAAATTTATCAGGTAAGCATAAATTATGTTTTTTGGGCCTTCAAGAATGAGGCTTCAGTTGACTAGATTTGCAAAGCAGCTACTTGGTCTTCTTTGCATACTTTTACAAATTCTACCATTTTTATTTTTTTTTTTAGCTCTTTCTGAGGCATCTTTTGGTAGGAAGGTCCTTCAGGCAGTTGTCTCAGCTTGATTTTTTTCTTGCCTGATTGATTTATTTTTTAAGTGCAAAAAAATGTTTTTTAAATACCTCCCTTTATGTTATTACTCGTGGAGTAATGGATCCTGGACTCTCACTACCTGTATGAAACAAAACCTAAATTATGCTTACCTGATAAATTAATTTCTTTCATGCTGGTGATAGTCCACAAGACCCCACCCTTTGTTTTTCAGTTTAATGTTTTCTCTAAGCACCTCTTTTTTTTTTCCCTGCTCCATTTATGGCTCTTTTTCTTATCTCACTATGCTTGGCTGTACTTTATAGGTATGTGTGAGGTGGGAGGGGTTATATAGAGCTCTTGGGGTTTGGGAATCTTTGCCTCCTCCCAGTGGTAAGGAAGACTAATTCCCAGGAGTAATGCATTGTGGGCTCTCACCACCATGAAAGAAATTAATTGATCAACTAAGCATAAATTATGTTTTTTACAGTCCCTTACAACATAAATGTTTGTTTTTTAACATATTTTCTGTGTAATGTAAAATAATACTATAAGTAATAGCTAATATTTGAACTGTTGCTATGATTTTTATGTATGCCAATTTTACTTTTCTCTGTTGCATATTACTGTATTTGGTTGTTGTTGTTTTTGTGTAATTTTGTAATCTCGCTGTAGAATCTGTTGGCGCTCTTCAAATACCTGTTAATAATAATAAAATAAGACATTTTTACTTTAATATGTATATCAAACAACCCCCCAAAAAAAGAAAATGACCCCTAGTTTTCTCAATTATTTTGAAATCTGGTTTATGCTAAGAAGTTTCTGAAAGATGTTTGTTTTCAGATTACGCAGAAGATGTTAAAAAGGTTGAAGTAGAGAGCGCAGATGTTCTGCTTCCATCTGAACAACCTGAAGTGGAGGACACAGAAATGCAGCAGAGCTCAGAAGAGCTAGACATCCATTCCAGGAGTGAGAGAATGCATTCTGTGCATTTGCAGGTAATTCCTTTGCAGAATGAAATTGTGTCTAGCTAAAAAGTGTAAATTGCTCAACCGTGTACTTTCTGTTTCATTGTGCTTCTTTGTGATTCACCTTTCTCAGGTGTGGTAAGGTGGCCGAGCTTTTGGCTTTAGTAAAAAGGAACAGATCATTTGATTCAGTAACAAACTATTTATTTGTTTCATAGCAGGTTTCATAAAAAACAAAACAAACACCTACTCCTAACTCAGGAGGCTAACTAAACTTTAAAGGATTCCTAACTATATTACTGGGGCATCTAAACTGTCCCCAGTAAACAACTGCTTTATAGAAAAAATAATAGTTTATAGTACCTGCTTTTTCTCCCTCTGTGTCTCTGTGCTTACAGGCAGTCTGTCAGTTGATTTCCTTCTCACAGGAGGAAGAGAGAGAGAGCTTTGCTTTCAGAGCAGCCTTTTGCTAGCTAGCTAATTGCACCAGCTGAGAGTACCTGAAATGTAACTGTTTTCATTCTGGATAAACAGAGAGCTCCATTCTCCTGCTAACATATATATGATCTCTGACCCTGTCGCACAGGGCATGTGATATGTCCATAACATATCTATAAATATAAGCAGAATATATGTCTAAGTACAGGACATACTTGAAAACAAGAGAAATCTCAATGTATCCTTCCTGGTAAAATATTTTATAAATAAATATCCTATGAGATTTATTTTGTCATCCTGTAATAAATGTAAATTGTATGCTAATATAAATGTTAATTATATTTGATCTGTCAGTTAGGGTTCTAAATATGTCATCTGTAATGCACGTATTCCTTCCCTTAAAGAGACAGTACCTGTTACTCCCTTGATGTAAAGGGTGGTTACTTAAATATTTTTAAGTGGTTTTAAGTCAATATGCATCTATTTTATCATATAACAGATATATGTCAATGTCTGTATTACATATACAGATAGGTGGCTACACTGTGATTTTTTATTTTTTAAGCTCTCCCAGGATGATGCTGTTCAGGCTATGCCTCAGCTTCTCCTTATCGTCCCAAGCCCCTAGGGCGTCACATGTAGTGCCCTGTGGTTCCTCTCAATCTCCTGGCAGAGTGTATTTGCATACAGATTTCAGAACTGATATCCTCAATGGTATCTGCGGATGGTCTGTTATCCCTGTTTTCAGGGTAAATGCAAGAGGACAATGTTTCAGATAACAAGGTCTCTGCTTCACATGCTGCTACACAGGTTGCCTTCTATGTTTGATTAGAAGGCTTTGCCGGTAGTTTCTGAGGGTGAAATCTCCGATCTGGACAGTATAATTCCTTCATCTGATACTGAAGTAGTCTCCTTCAGATGTATGCTTCAACACCTCGTGCAATGTTATAGGAGGTTTTAGCTACTTGGACGACACCGACCCTCCTGTCATTGTCAACTCTTTGAAGTTTGGTAAATCCTATCAGTTCTGTGGTTTTCTTTACCCTGAAGAAGTGTTCTTGACGTGTTATGGGAATTTTCACAGGAATAGGAGAAGTTGGGGATATCTTTCTCCCTGTCTCCCGTCCTTTAAGGGAATTTCTTGTTGATGTCTCCTCTAAAATGCACAGTGTCTTTAGTAGACGAGAGCTTTCTACTATAGCTATGAGAACTTGATCCCTGTGGCGATAGCTAGCTCCTTTTCGGATCCATGGTTAAGAAGCTGGAACAATGCCTTGTATTATTAGACTTGCAGTACTAGCCCTCCGGGTTTTTTGGCTGAAATCTTGGGAAAATCAGCTGGGAAGCCCACCTGTGGCTTAGTGGTACAGCGTAGGCTTTATAGTTCTGCAGTTGCAGGTTTAATATTTTATATTTCCTCCAATCCACGCTTCTGAAGGTTCCTTTTTAGCATGTTCGGCCATAGGTCTTTCTTTCTGCAGGATCAGTAATGTCTTTTGGAGTCCTATCCAGAATTCCTCCCTTAGGCAGAATTCTCCTTGTAGAGTATCTGCGATCCAGGTATGATGAGAGACTTTCATTAAACTGGGTTCAGGACCTTCCTCTCTGGGAGTGATAATTCCAGCCCCTTCTGGGAACGGGATCTAGGTATTTATTTCAAGTATCTTAGGTTATGATTTTCAAAGTAGTATCCTTCTCCTTTGGGGGCCTGCTCATAACAAACATGGAATTTGTTTCCTTAAATGGGATCTTCTCAACATTCTGAGAAAGACTTTGGGTCTTAGGGACAATCTCTGGTTCAGGTATCTTCCATTCTTGAACAATCTCTTGTTAGAGATTTTGTCATTCTACTTTCCCTTGGATGGGGTTGAATCTGTGATAGAATCCCTTTATCCCATCTAAAAGGGTGATTTCATGGGCCACTATTCCCTTATGCTTCCACTTCCGTCTGATCTCGGAAGTTTCAGATGGCCAGATCTGGTCTGTACCTGGATGGGAGACCGCTTGGGATCGTCAGGTGTGGTAGTCGTGGACCTTAATGGATTCTCTATCTAGGAGACTAGGTCTAATAGAGGTCAAGTAATTGAGGAATTTTTCCTTTTCCTTCCTCTGCACCAAGCTCTTGTCGTCTGGTAGATGGCTTAGCCATTTTACAACCAGTTGTTTTTTCTTCACTGTTCAGTGACTCTCTGTATGGAGGGAATTGGTCAGATGATACCCATGGACTTTATCCCTTGCTATTTCCATAAGATGGAATTCTCTTGGAATGGATCTAGTTTCGTTTGACTACAGTCTCTTTCCTGTAGTGTGTTTTTTCAGGAGTATCTGTCTCAGGGCACGTGCCTCTGGAGACATTCCTGGGTGATGTGACCATGGGCACCAGCTGTCAGGGTTTTTTTCCCTGCTTTGTTTGCCATGTGCTGATGACAGCCATTTTACTCACCTCTCTTGCTGACTCTGGTGCATAGTGTGTGATGCTGCTCATTTCCTGCATGCCCTTTTATGGCCAGACTGATGTACATCATCCATGTGAGACAGGTTGCAGTCTTTGAATTGTAATGTCATCAATTATTATTTAAAGGGCCTCTGTTCAGTATGCTTTGCCCTTGCTTTGTCTCAGACCTGTTTGTGAGAGTTCCTCTTCCTGTGTGTTACCTGATTGTCTGACGTCCCTCCTGGTTCCTGATCCCTGGCTTGTTCCTGACTCTGCTGTTCTCCTTGTTCCTGATTCCGGCTCGTCTGACTACCAGTTCTGGTTTTGATTCCTGGCTTATTTGACTTGTGGACTTTTTATTATTTTTTGCTATTAATAAAGGTGTGATTATTTTTGCACTTCTCGTCTCAGTCTGATTCCTGGCACCCTGACATTACGCAAGGGCCATGAATCCTGATGGTGCTAATAATCCACCTTTACCTACCATCATTTCCAGTATGGATGAACAGGATCACCGCTTGGATCAATTTGCACTAGCCCTGCAGACCCTGCTGACTCGCACTGCACATTGGGACCAAAGTGTTCAGCAAGTTATGGCTGCTCCTGTTTCCGCTGCTTCACCTAGTCCTACCAGGAGCATGTCCGGTTCTGCACCTCTACCTCAGCGATATGGAGGTGATCCTATTCAGTGCAGAGGATTTGAACCAGGTGAGCATTTAATTTGAGATGTTACCTCAGGCGTTTCATTCTGACAGAGCTAAGGTGGGATTTCTCATCTCGTTACTCTGACACAGCTCTTGCCTGGGCTAATCCCTTGTGGGAGACTAATAAACCTGTGATTTCAAATTACCCTGAATTTGTGGCCTCCTTTTGAAGGGTATTTGATGTTCTGGCTCGCTTCTCCTCTGCTGCTAAACGACTCATGTCCATTCAGCAAGGTACAAGATTTGTTGCTCAGTATGCCATTGAGTTCTGTACACTTGCCGCAGAGGTAGGTTGGAACAATGAAGTCCTTGTTGCCGCCTTCTTTCATGGGCTCTCTGATGCGATTATAGACAAAGTTGCTGCTAGAGATTTACCAGGGGATCTTGAGGCTTTGGTGTCTTTTTTTGATCCTAATTGACATCAGACTCAGCGAGAGGCCCTCTTTCAAGGAGCGCTTGCGGGAGCCTCCTGTTCGGTTGTCTCCTACGTGTTCGCTCCCACCCATTCCTCCCTCTCCTCCCATGCCTCCTTGTCCCGAGTCACCAGGTACTGCTGAGCCGATGCTTTTGGGATTCACGCGTCTCTCCGCGGCGGAGAGGGCCTTTAGGAGGAGGGAGGGGCTCTGCCTCTATTGTGGGTTACAGGGCCACCTTTTGAAGTCTTGTCCTACACGGCCGGAAAAAACACTCATACCTAAGATCCTGTCGGGGACAGACCTTGGGTGGTTTATCCTCATCCCCGGAACCGCTAGAGGAGAAACCTTTGGTCACGGTTGTCCTTTCCTGGGTGTACTCCTCCATAGTCACCCAGGCTCTTGTTGACTCCGGTGCTGCGGGCTATTTCATTGACAGTGCTTTTGCATCACAGCACTCCATTCCTGTTTTACCTCGGTCCATTCCGCTTGCTATTGAGGCCATTGATGGCAGGCCCCTTCAGCCTGCACTCTTTACGAGACCGTTCCGTTATCCATGGCTGTTGGGGCTCTTTATTTTGAAACCCTCCAGTTCCAGGTGATAAATTCTCCGCATTTTCCAGTTGTTCTGGGTTATCCCTGGCTCCAAAAGCACAATCCCATTCTCGACTGACGCAGGTCTGAAATTTTGTCGTGGTCTCCGCAATGTATTTCCACTTGTCTTCGGAAACCAGTTAAAGTCTTGTGCACTTCTTTGGTATCTCAATTGCCAGAGGAGTACCGTGCCAGTACGTTGCCTCCTCATCGGTCTTACGATTGTGCCATAGACCTGCAACCCGGAGCCATTCCACCTCGGGCCGGGTTTACCCTCTGTCTGTTGCAGAGAATTGTGCTATGGAGTAGTATGTTGCCGATGCTCTGTCGCAGTGGATAATCCTCAAATCCTGGCGAGTTAAGACCATGCATCGATTATAGGGGTCTTAATCATCTTACCATTAAGAATGCTTACCCTATTCCGCTCATTACGGAACCCTTTGACCGCCTCAAGGGAGCTACGGTCTTTTCTAAACTTGATTTGAGAGGAGCGTACAATCTCGTTAGGATCAAGGAGGGCCACGAATGGAAAACGGCATTTAACAACAGGAGCGGGCATTATAAGTATCTTGTAATGCTCTTTGGCCTATGTAATGCTCCTGCTGTTTTGCAGAAATTTTATTTATGATGTTCTACGAGATATGTTGCAACAGTGTGTTGTGGTGTATTTAGACGACATCCTCATACACTCACCGACGCTTGAGGCTCATCATTCTGATGTTACACGGGTTCTTCATAGACTACGTGAGAACGGCCTGTTTTGTAAACTCGAGAAATGTGAGTTCCATCAGACTCAAGTGACCTTACTAGGTTATGTTATCTCCATTGCAGGGTTCTCCATGGATCCTGACACGTTGTCTGCAATTCTGCAGTGGATCCGCCCAGTTGGTCTTCGGTCTATTCAACGTTTTTTGGGGTTCGCCAATTACTATAGAAAGTTTATTAAAAACTTTTCTTCCTTGGTCAAACCTATCACATACATGACCCGTAAAGAGAATGATCCACTCCATTGGTCACCTACTGCCATTAAGGCCTTTGATAGTCTTAAGACTGCCTTTGCTGCCGCTCAAGTTCTGGCTCATCCTAACCCTGCCCTGCCTTTCGTTCTTGAGATCGATGTGTCTGAGACTGGAGTAGGTGCCCACTTGTCTCAACGTCCTACGCCTGACGGTTCCTTGCATCCGTGCGGTTTCTTCTCTAAGAAATTGTCTCCAGAGGAGTGCAATTATGAAATTGGTGACAGGGAATTACTGGCCATAATTTTGACACTCAAGGAATGGAAGTATCTTCTCAAGGTTACTAGCGTACCAGTGCTCATTCCTACTGACCACAAGAATTTAACTTCTCTATCTGAAGCAAAACGTTTGTCGCCCCGACAGGCCAGATAGGCGCTATTTTTGTCTCGGTTTAATTATGTGGTCTCCTACCTGCCTGGTAGTAAGAATGTTAGGGCTGATGCCCTCTCTCGACAATTTTCGTCTCTGTCCAAGGAGGAGTCTGTACTGTACTGATTTGACTTCTCCCTTGGCTGAGGAGATCCTTACTGCACAAACAAATGCACCTCCTGAGAAACCTAGTGGTAAGTGTTTTGTTCCTGAGAATCTTCGAACTAAACTTTTGCACACTTACCACTATCCTAAAGCCGCAGGTCACCCAGGCAAGAACCAAATTATTTGGTCTGTCACTCGACAATTCTGGTGGCCAGGTCTTCGTTCTGATGTTGCTGCGTATGTTGCCTCCTGCTCAGTTTGTGCATAGAATAAGACTCCTCAACGTCTTCCTATGGGTCTTCTTCAACCTATTGCTAATGGTGAGCGTCCTTGAACACATCTTTCAATGGACTTCATTGTCGAGCTCCCTGTTTAAAATGGCAATACTGTTATCCTTATGGTGGTTGATCGTTTTTCTAAAATGTCACATTGCATTCCCTTGAAGAAGCTGCCTACCGCTCAGGAGCTTGCTTCTATTTTTGCCCAGGAGGTCTTCCATTTACATGGGTTACCCAAGGAGATAGTGTCGGACCGGGGTAGCCAATTTGTCTCCAGATTTTGGTGTTCCTTTTGTGCTCAAATGGGGATGCTTTCCTTCTCCTCGGCATATCGCCCTCAATCCAATGGGGCTGCGAAACGGTCTTATCAAGCTCTGGAACAGTTCCTCCGTTGCTATGTCTCAGATCACTACAATAATTGGTCTGAACTGTTACCTTGGGCAGAGTTTGCTCGTTATAGTGCTATTAATGCTTCCTCCAAGTTATCCCCGTTCATGGCGAATTATGGGTTTCAACCATCCTTGTTGCCCGATTCATTCATGTTTCAGGGTATTCCAGCTTTGGAGGAGCATCTCCAGCAACTCCGTTCCACATGAGTGCAGATTCAGGATTTCCTTCATCGTTCTACGCAGCGCCAAACGTTTCAGGCTGATCGTAGGCGTCTGCCCGCGCCTTCCTACCAGGTTGGTGACAGGGTTTGGCTGTCCTCCTGCAACTTGAACCTTCGTGTGCCTTCCAATAAACTGGCTCCCCATTATGTTGGTCCTTTTCGAATGCTCCGAGGGGTCAATCCTGTGGCCTACGCTCTTGACCTTCCTCCTGCAATGCGCATCCCCAATGTTTTTCATGTCTCCCTCTTGAAACCATTGGTTTGTAATCGGTTTACCACTGTGTTGCCTCGTCCCTGTCCTATCTTTGTTGACAACCATGAAGAATATGAGGTCAGCAGCATTATTGGCTCTCGTGTGTCCAGGGGCCGCGTTAGCATTTGGTTCACTGGAGGGGTTACGGTCCGGAGGAGCGTTCATGGGTTTCCTCCTCTGATGTTCATGCTCCCGCCCTCCTTTGTGCCTTCCATGCCCGTTTCCCCAATAAGCCTTTTGTCCTGCCGCAGGGGGAGGGGTCGTTGAGGGGAAGGTACTGTCAGGGTTTTTTCCCTGCTTTGTTTGCCATGTGCTGCTGGCAGCCATTTTACTCGCCTCTCTTGCTGACTCTGGTGAATAGTGTGTGATGCTGCTCTTTTCCTGCATGCCCTTTTATGGCTAGACTGGTGTACGTCATCCATGTGAGACAAGTTGCAGTCTCAGAATTGTGATGTCATAATTTATTATATAAAGGGGCTCTGTTCAGTATGCTTTGCCCTTGCGTTGTATCAGACCTGTTTGTGAGAATTCCTGTTCCTGTCTATTACCTGGCTGCCTGACGTCCCTCCTGGTTCCTGTTCCTGACTCTGCTGTTCTCCTTGTTCCTGATTCCGGCTCATCTGACTACTCGCTTTGGCTCCTGACTCGGTTCTTCTGACTACCAGCTCTGGTTTTGATTCCTGGCTTATTTGACTTGTGGACTTTTTATTATTTTTTGCTATTAATAAAGGTGCAATTATTTTTGCACTTCTCGTCTCAGTCTGATTCCTGGCACCCTGACACCAGCCTGCTGGACTGGTAACCAGTCTGGGTCTAGTTAAGTGTCTGCTTTCCCCTTTATCATCAAGGAGTGGAGAGAGATTTACAATCTTCTGATGACTTGGCCTCAGTAGTTGTTTAGTTCCAGTTGCACAATATCACCTCATTAGTTTACTTCAACCACTAGGGAGGAACTCTGAGTTCCTTTGCCATGCTTTAGGTGACGTGGATTGTTCTGTGGGCGGAAGCTCACAATTGCTGTCTGTCATCTACTTTTCAGGGGTGGACATTCAGGTATCTGATTCTGAGCAATCAGATTTTTCATCTCGGGGAGTGGGCTCTCCATCCGTAGGTGTTCTCTAGGTAGACCCTCAAATGGGGGGTGTTGGAGTTGGCTCGTTTTGGCAGATCACCAAAGTTCCAAGTACGGTTCCAGTTCTTGGTCAGATGATCCGCCGACCGCTCTGATAGATGTTCTGATGTTTTCTTGGAATTCAGTCTTGCATTCCTGTTTTCTCATTTTGCTCCCCTTCTACGAGTCATTGCTCATATTCTATAGGAGAGAGCGTTGGTTATTTTATTAGCCCTTACGTGGCATTGCAGGATCTGGTATGCAGACCTAGAGAAGATGCAGTGTCTCCTCTTTGGAGATTTCCTCTGAGGAAGGACCTTCTGATTCAGGGTCCTTCCTTCATCCTAATCTCGTTGCTGAAGTTGTCCGCTTGGAGATTAAAACTTTTAGTTTTGTCTAAGTGTGGGGTTTGCTGAGTCGGTCATTTAGATCATGACTCAGGCTCGTAGGCCAGTTGCTCGAGAGAGTGCTTTAAGTTATGGCGTAAATATCTAGTTTGGATGTAAATCCAAGGGTTCCTCCTGGAGTACAGTCAGGTTTCCTAGAATTTTGTCCTTTCTCCAGGATGGTCTTGAGAAGGGTTTGTCAGTCAGTACCCTGAAGGGTCTGAATTTTGCAAGACAGCTGTAGTAGCCTGACGGTTAGCTTAGCTGTCTAGCAAACAGAAGGCCGCAGTTTGAAGCAGCTGCGGCTAATTGCACCTTGAAAATGTGCTTGCAAGTTTAATTGTTTATTTTGCTACATAGGCGTCTGGCGGACGTGCCAGATGTGCAATCCCTTGTCAGGCCCTGGTCGAAATCAGGCCTGTGTTTGTCGGTTGCTCCTCCTTAGAGCCGTGATCTTGTTCTTAAGGTCTTGCAGCAGGCTCCGTTTGAGCCTTTGCATTCCATGGATATTAAATTGTTATCCTGGAAGGTTTTTCTTCATAAATCGAAAGAGTCACAGCTGCATTCATTGCTTTTGGGAATTCAGAACATGGCCACCAGGAGGAGGCAAAGACACCCCAGCCAAAGGCTTAAATACTCCTCCCACTCCCCCAGTCATTCTTTGCCTTTCGTTCCAGAAGGTTGGCAGAGAAGTGTCAGAAGTTTTCGATCGTCTCTTATGGAGGGTAGTACTCTTTGGCATGGGAATGGAGTTTTAAGTAGTCCTGTCAGCCTCTCAGTGATAGCATGGATGAAAGTTAGAGTCCGGAAATGCAGGGAGAGTCTTTCTGCGAAACCATCCCGACTCATATTAACAGCTCCACAAGCAATCAGTTCGACAATCAGTGGCTCTGTGTATGGAGGTGATTGGTCTGATGGTGTCTTCTATGGACATCATTCCCTTGCTCGATACCGTTTGAGAGCTCTGCAGTTGTGCATGCTCAGACGGTGGAATGGGGATTGTCTAGATTGTCTCAGAGAATCTAGTTCAATCGACAAGTGTCTCTTCCCGTGATGGTTCTATCTGAGATCGGTCTCAGGTCACATGCTCCGGAGACCTTTTGGGGCGTTTGGGTCCGTGGCCACCAGCTGGCTGGGCTGGGGAGGATCCTGGGTCTCGTTGAAGGCGCAGGGACTATGGTCCTGAGAGTAGTCTGTTCTCCTTTTCACATTTGGAGTTGAGAGTGATTTACAATGCTCTGATGTTTGTCCTCAGTTGACTTTAGCCCAGTTTTCGGGTTCCAGTCAGACAACATAGCCCCTGTGGCTTACATCAACCTCCAGGAAAGAACTCTGAGTTCCTTAGTCATGAAGGATGTGTTCAGGTTTTTTCTATCGGCCATCCACATTTCTGGAGTGGACAACTGGGAAGCGAATTCTGAGCAGATCGACTTCCATTCCGGGGAGTGGGAACTCCATCCAGAAGTGTTCTCCAGGTTATCTACCAAAGGGGGGTACCAGAATGGGTTCTGATGGAATCGCATCATAACAGCAAGTTTCCAAGTTCGATTTGAGGTCAGAAGATCCTCTAGCCTCTCTATTAGATTCTCTGGCAGTTCTTTGGAACTTCAGGTTAGCGTATCCTCCCTCTCTGTTTGCTCTCCCTCCGTGAGTAATTTTTCGGATCAAGTAGGAGAGAGCATTTATTTTCTCCTAGCTCCTGTGTGGCCTTGCAGGATATGGTAGGTGGATCTAGTAGAGATGCTGTCTCTACTTCCGTGAAAACTTCCACTAAGGAAGGATCTTCTGCTTCAGGGGTCCTTCCTTAATCCAAATATTGTTTCTCTGAGGCTGACTGCTTGGAGATTTTTCACTTGTTTAGCTAAACATGGGTTTTTGGAATCGGTTATTGAGACCGATTCAGGTTTGTAAGCCTATTACTAGTAAGATTCTATAAGATATGTCAGAATCCCATGGCTCTTATCTTTTCTCCAGGTGGGCCTTGAGAAGGGGTTATCTGCTGGTACCCTCAAAAATCAGTTTTGGCTCTTTCTATTCGACTGCCCAAGCGTCTGGCTGACGTCCCGGATGTCCAATCCGTTTGTCAGGTCCTGGTTCGAATCAGCACTGTGTTTGAGTTAGTTGCTCCCTTGGAGTCTTAACTTTGTTCTTAAAGCTTTTCTTCAGGCTCTGTTTGAGCCTAGGCTTTCCGTAGATATTTGTTATCTTGGAAAGTTTCATTTCTTCTGCTCGGTGGGTTTCAGGACTCTCAGCTTGCTGTTTGGTTTTCCTTATCTTGAATTTCTGGCAGATAAGACAGTTCTTCATACCAAGTTTGGTTTTCTTCCTAAGGTTGTGTCGGACAGAGATTTTAATCAAGAACTTGTTGTTCCTTCTTCCTGTCTTAATCCTTCCTCTCATAAAGAACGTCTGTTGCACAACTTAGATGTTGTGCGGGCTCTTACATTTATTTACAGACTACAAAGGTCTTTTGTCAGTCCTCTGGATGGTTTATTGTGTTAGTCGTAGGACTCATGAGCATGCTGGAGAGCAGCCTCCTTAGCGAATTACTACTCACTCCACTAGGGCGGTGTTTTCTTCTTGGGCCTTAAAAAAATGGGTTTCTGTAGAATTGATTTGTAATGCGACGATTTGGCCTTCTTTGCTAATTTTTTCCTCTTTTGCCTCAGCTGAGGTTTCTTTTGGGAGAAAAGGTCTTCAAGCAGTAGTGCCTGCTGTTTAGGTTACCTGTCTTGTCCCTCCCGTATCATCTGTGTCCTGTTGCTTGGGTATTGATTCCCAACAGTAATTGATGATGATCCGTGGAATCACTGTGTCATTAGAAAGAAAACAAAATTGATGCTTACCTGATAAATGTATTTATTTCTTGATATGGTGTGTCCACTGCCCTCCCTGTTTTTCAGACAGGTTTTTTCATATAAACCTCAAACACCTCTGCACCTTGTGTTATTTCCTTTCTCTCCTTTTCCTTCAGTCGAATGACTGGAGTTTTTGGGAAGGGGAGTGATACTTAACAGCTCTGCTGTGGTGCTCTTTGCCTCCTCCTTCTGGCCAGGAGTGATATTCCCAACAGTAATTGATGATGATCCGTGGACTCACCGTGTCAAAAAGGAAAGAAATGTATCAGGTAAGCATAAATTTAGTTTTTTAGATGTTGTTTTTCTGAGCCTTTTGAATTTGTATGACTTTTTTAGACTTCACTACAGAAGGATGGTAGATAATGATGTGGAAGAATAGAATGTTTGATATGGAAATGGAAGAGTAGGATGGTATATATTGATGTGGAAGAGGAAGTATGTGACTTAAAGGGACACTATACACCAATTTTCATATAACTGCATGTAATAGACACTACTATAAAGAATAATATCCGATATAAAAATCCAGTATAAAACCATTTAAAAATGTACTTAGAAGCTTCCAGTTTAGCTCTATTTAAAATGTTACTGGAACACCCACTGCAAGTGGGAAATAGCAGACACTCCCCCCACCCCCATCCTTTGCATATGAAAAGACCCTTTACACATTCAGAAGCAAGCTGGAGTAGGTATACGTCGGTATTCTCCCAAAACTTTGGGGCTTGGTTAGGAGTCTGAAAATCAGTGCAACGTTATTAAAAAAATAATCAAAACTATTCATTTCAAAATGGTTCATCTACAAAACATTTATGCAAAGAAAATTTTTGTATATAATGTCCCTTTAAGAATCAGCCTTTCCACATAAGCAAAGATTAAAAACTGATTAGTAATGTATTAGGGCTCGATAAGTAAAAACAAGCCTTCATTGAGAGAAATCACAAAAAATCTCTTTAAGATTTATTTTAAATCTTATATTATAATACAGGGGTATTTTCTTTATATCCAGAACCCTGCATAGCTAGATAACTCTCAAGCTAAAACCTTCCTTTCTAAAATATTTTGAGGGGATCTCGCAGGGCTAATCTCGCCAGAGAGCAGAGCTTTAGATTATCGGGCGCATAGTTTCTAATGACTTTCAAATATGAGAAAATGTTTTTTATATCACCTGTAAGTTTACATTCTTATGCTATGCCATGTATTCTTTTCGTGTTCTTTTTATTTTAATACTGTGTGAGATGTTCAAATGGAAGTTTGCGTTTGTGTAACTAGAATATTTTTAGACCAGTGTCAGCTAACCTAATGGTGGCTTCAGTGTGGTACCTAAAAAGCCTTTTGTGGGGGCATTTGCTTCCCCATCTTGCATTATACAATTATTACTACAGTTTTAAACAAAATGCCTTTGCTTTAAATTTGGTTTATAATTCATTTTAGCCTGTTAAGATATGACACAATATTTTTGTTTTAATAAATGGTAAGTTTTTAAAATGTTCTCAGCAGCCTTGCTAGTAAAAAAAAAAACTGTCAATGGGCCTTTTAGTGTATACCACTGTTTTAAGCTTTAGGATGCTCATAATAAAATGATGCAGGTTTTATGTATGAAGAAGAGCAATCAGTTTATATGGCAATATGTTTCCCTTCTGCTAGCTACTACTGTATTACTTTTTAATGGTTTTGTGTCAAACTGACTGTAGGTTATGCTGACAAAATGACAGGTTTCTATGAGTTTATGCATAATTTTTGATTATTCTACAATTGTTTATCACTATGGCAGCAGTTTGTAAATGTGGAATTGAACATCAAAGGCAAAGTCAATCGTTAACAAAGGGTTAATTAACATAAAAACTGTAAATGCTCATTCTCCACATGCTATTTTTTTTGTTTTATTTTTTTAGACATGGCCCTCTTATTTTTCCTGAAATCTTCTGTATGGTAAAAATGACCATAATACAAGATGCATAATTATTATACTCAATTTTATTCTACTTAAATGACCTGCAATTTATTATTTTCCAATGTTTTATTCACCTGCTTTAAAGTCATTTTAAATTCAGATTGTCTCTATATATACCTTTTTATTTAATTCTGCTTTCTTGTTCCCAGAACATGCTACAGATGGTGCATGAGGAAAGCTGCAAGATTCTGGCTTTATCAGAGCAGCCTGTGCGCCAAATGGCTTCATCTCCCAGGGCTCAACCTGTGTCTCATATCACCTGGCAGCAAGAGAAGCAGAATTTACAAGACGCTATCCAGTCACTGTGCACTGCCCTGGCAAAGGCTTCAGAGAAGCTAAAGAAGGTACAATTCTTTATAAAACGGTCTTCTAAGTCCAGTTTTTTTTTTCAGTCCTCAGAATCAAAACCTACTAAAAGTTAGAGTTTTTAGGATGTTTCAAGTTTTTAATAGGTGATATAATAATGTACTCCGTAGCTGTGGTTAACTAATATGTTTTCATCCAAGGTAATCCTAAAAAATCTGGCTTCTTTTGTGGGTCTTGAGAATTAGATTTGAGAAATGCTGTGCTTTTTAAAGCTTGTCTTTAAATGTGCTCATGAAGGCTTGAATTTACTCATCTCCCTTGCAGGATGTTCATGATATTGGTGAAGACTGGAGAGGAGAGCTACTAAATTGTGTGCATAGTTTACTGGAAAGTGAGAGGGAATACCTTCATATGGAACTACATTCACATCTTAGCCAACCCTTTACTGGTGACAAAGGTTCCCTTATGGAGAGAGTGGATCATGTGGCAAAGGAGCAGGTAAGAGCAGACTACCAATTATTGTTGTTCCCAGATGGTAAAGTAATTCCTTTATATAATTTTATAAGTATTCAGACAGGTGCTCTCATTTCTTGTGTATTATTATATCCTACCTCAGGAGCTACAGAAGCGTCTTGTTTTAGAGCATCTCTTGGCATCAGACCGCAATAGCCTTCTATCTGAAATTCAAGATCTGAGATCACAGATGAAAATATCTCACCTACAAAACCAGGAGAAGCTTCAGCAGTTACAGGAGACCCTCATCAGTACAGAGGAGAAAGGATGTACAAAGGAACACCAGCTGCGCAAGAAGGGTATGTTACTAATTCCTGTTTTTGGGAGGAGCTGCATATTGTCGCCAGGTCATAGTCATTACACACTCTAGCGTCGCTCATGAACCAAAACTCTTAAAAGGTCATGATAAAAATAGGAACAGGTTGTTAATCGTTTAAATTTGAAGTCCATGTTCATATATATTACACTCAAGCTCAACCAGAAGATCTTGTGTTTTGTCATATAGCTGCAATATTGGAAGATTAAACTTTGTATTTAATATTGCATGAAGATATGCTTATGGGTAATAGACAGAAAATGACAAAACTCCACCATTGCCAGCTTAATTGTGACTCCCCTAGAACCCCCTTGATCACTTGTTCTGTCCATCACAAGATGGGCTATGTCCCCCATGTGGAGGCATTATGCTATGCCAGTAGTTATCCATATTGGTTAAGTGCCAGTCATTCTTTTAGGGCTCATATCAGTGAAGAAATTCAAATTCAGACACATGGTTGGATAATACATTTTAGAAAAGCCTCATTCTAAGTCAGATAGCCTTTTTTTACATAAAGGTGGTGAGAGTCCATGCAAGTCCTTAAAACCCATCCCACCTTCCTGGAAACAAATCTTGTCTTTGACTTCTCAGAAGGTGCTCCAGGTGTTTGTGAGAATATTTATTTTTAATGATACGATGAGTCCACAGATCCTTTTAATTACTATTGGGAATATCACTCCTGCCCAGCAGGAGGTGGCAAAGAGCACCACAGCAAAGCTGTTAAATATCACCTCCCTTCCCTCCCAACCCAGTCATTCTCTTTGCCTACGTTAAGAGCAAGGAGGTGGTAAATTAGGTGCTGGAAAAGTTTCTTCAACCAAGAGTTTATTATTTTTAAAGTAGTACAAGATTGTGCTGCTTTGTCCTAGGGTGTAGCCGTAGTCCATATCGGTCTCTTCAGTAGAGCAGTGGTGGCTTTAGAGCAATGGGAACTGGTGGGACATAATTCTCACTGCTCCTCCCATTTATTTTATGCTGCCCTAACTCCTAAAGCCTGAGTTAAATTACTCAGTCTTTCATTTCTCCACAAGTCGATGTGAGGGAGAGGACCTCTCAAACCTGGTGAGCTGCCTTGCTGTCAGGCAGATGTACGAGGTAAGTGCTAACTTTATTATTTCTGGAGCAACAGGAAATACACTCAGAAAGAAGTGGGCACTCTATTTCAAACCAATAATAGACTAGATAAAGGGCTCAGACTAAAAAAGGGGCACTTTATTGTTTGTGGGACATGTAAACTCTCCTAGACTGGAGAGGACTTTTGACAGCGGATCATAACTGAGTTGCGCGCCACTTTCATTGCGCCTCAGTGTGAGACACATCACGGATAGAGATCTTCAAGGTCTGCCTAGAAACGCATGATTCTCTGTCAAGCATGCGTTTCTAGGACCGGAGAACGGCTACATTCCTCTCCTGCTGGGTTTCCGGATCGTCTTCTGAAATAAAAGAGGGAAGAATAGCTCCGGTATAGCGAGTCAGGTAGGCACCTCCACAAAGCTGCTGAGGTGTAGAGGTGCTATATTGCTATTAATTTGTTGATTTAGTATTTTTGCAAGCTGCGGTAAAAAAGTTTTTTTTTTTTTGACTTAAAATGTTTTATTATAAATTTAAGGTTTTTATTTGATAATTGAACCAGAATGGACCAAGGGGCCTTGCAAAATATCATTTGTTCCTTTATGTTCCTCTTGTATTGAGGACTTTATAGGGATAAACTTTTTTTCTGAGCCAACATTTTCTAAAGCGGGTGTTGTCCAGGAGTCTAATGATGAGGTTCAATATATGCCGCAGCTTTCTCCTCAAGCGTCCAACATTTTACCGCCCTCACATGCAGTGCCCTGCGCTTCCTCTCAAGCTGTTGCTGGAGTTACTTTAAGGGACATCGCTTCTCTCATGTCTTTTGCAGTTTCAGATGCGTTGTCTGCTTTTCCAATGTTGCAGGGAAAACGTAAGAGGAAAATCAGACATTTAGTAAGCAAGGTTTCTGAAGCAGTTGTTGCTATTTCAGATGCCCCCTCCCAAAAGCCTGAGGAGGAGGATACCGTAGTAGCATCTGAAGGTGAAATTTCAGGTTCTGTAATTCCTCTTACTGATACTGAAGTTGTATCCTTCAGGTTTAAGATAGAACACCTCTGTCTGTTACTTAAGGAGGTTTTAGCTACATTGGACAACTCCACGGTCGTTGTTTATATACCGTAAAAAATACCGTAAGCTAAAAAAAATAAGAAATACCGTAAGCTAAAAAAAATATTTTGAGGTACCTTCCTCGATAGAGGTTTTTCCCGTACCAGACCAAGCTTCTGAGATCATTGCTAAGGAGTGGGAGAGCCCGGGTATCCCTTTTTCTCCATCTCCTATATTTAAAAATATGTTTCCCATAGCCGACTCGGTTAAGGAGGCTTGGCAAACAGTTCCCAAGGTGGAAGGAGCTGTTTCCACCCTAGCTAAGAGAACTACTATTCCCATAGAGGATATTTGTGCTTTCAAAGATCCTATGGACAAAAAATTAGAGGAATTACTCAAAAAAATGTATGTACACCAGGGCTTACAATGGCAGCCAGCTGTGTGCATTGCTACCATTACTAGTGCTGCGGCATATTGGTTTGATGCGTTGTCTGATGCTATTAGGACAGACACTCCCCTGGATGAGTATACAAGCTCTTAAATTGGCTAATTCCTTTATTACAGATGCTTTCCTTCAAGTTATCAAACTGGGAGCAAAGATTTCAGGTTTCTCTGTTCTAGCTCGCAGAGCCTTGTGGTTAAAACCTTGGTCTGCGGATGTATCCTCTAAGTCCAAGTTTTTCGCGATTCCTTACAAGGGGCTTGATTTGTTTGGACCGGGCTTGACAGAGATAATCTCTGATATTACGGGAGGTAAAGGTCATCTTCTCCCTCAGGATAACAGAAACAAACAGAAGGAACAACAGAGTAATTTACGATCCTTTCAAAATTTCAAAGGAAATTCTTCATGGAGACCCAATCAGTCTTGGAATAAGGGAAAACAATCCAAGAAGACTGCATGAAGGGCCTGCCCCCGATCCGGGACTGGTTCTTGTAGGGGGCACATTTTCCTTTTTCGCTCAAGCTTGGGTTTGAGATGTTCAGGATCCCTGGGCAGTAGACATAGTGTCCCAGGGATACAAACTAGAGTTCAAAAGTTTTCCTCCCAGAGGCAGGTTTCTGCTTTCAAGATTATCTGTAGACCAGACATAAAGAGAGGCGTTCTTACGCTGTGTAAGAGACCTCTCTGCCCTGGGAGTGATAGTTCCTGTTCCAATACAGGAACAGGGTCTGGGATTTTATTCCAATCTGTTCGTGGGTCCCAAAGAAGAGGGAACCTTCAGGCCAATTTTAGATCTCAAGAGTCTAAACAAGTTCCTCAGAGTTCCGTCCTTCAAGATGAAAACTATTCATTCCATTCTCCCTTTGATCCAAGAGGGTCAATTTATGACAACAGTGGATTTAAAGGACGCGTACCTGCATGTTCCTATTCACAGGGATCATCACAAGTTTCTAAGGTTTGCCTTTCTAGACAAACGCTTCCAATTCGTGGCTCTTCCCTTCGGTCTTGCCACAGCTCCCAGAATTTTCTCAAAAGTTCTGGGATTGCTGTTGGCCATGCTTCAGTTACGGGCATTGCGGTGGGGCCCTATCTGGACGACATCCTGGTCCAGGCGCCATCCTTTCAACAAGCAAGTTCCCACACGGATATGTTGTTATCCTTCCTGCGATCTCACAGTTGGAAGGTAAATTTGGAAAAGAGCTCCTTAGTCCCAAATACAAGGGTAACTTTCTTGGGAACCATAATAGATTCCCTATCAATGAAGATTTTTCTGACAGAAGTCGGGAAATCAAAGATTTTCAATACTTGTCTAGCTCTTCAGTCCACTCCGCGGCCATCAGTGGCTCAGGGCATGGAGGTAATCAGGCTTATGGTGGCAGCAATGGACATCATCCTGTTTGCTCTGTTCCACCTCAGACCTCTGCAGTTAAACATGCTCAGGCAATGGAACGGAGATTATGCAGACTTGTCTCCTCGAACACTACTGGAGCAGGAGATGAGGGATTCTCTTCAATGGTGGTTGTCTCTGGATCATCTCTCCCAGGGAACCTGCTTTTGCAGACCATCCTTGGTGATTGTGACAACAGACGCCAGCTTTCTAGGATGGGGGGCAGTCTGGAGCTCCCTAAAGACTCAGGGAGTATGTTCTACCTATAAACATTCTGGAACTGAGAGCGATTTTCAATGCTCTTCTGGCCTGGCCCCAGTTAGCCTCG
This sequence comes from Bombina bombina, assembly GCF_027579735.1. Taxonomy (NCBI): domain Eukaryota; kingdom Metazoa; phylum Chordata; class Amphibia; order Anura; family Bombinatoridae; genus Bombina; species Bombina bombina. Next base: position 593,355,905 of record NC_069499.1, on the reverse strand, counting down.
GTCCAGTTTATCAGGTTCCAGTGGACAACATAACTTCAGTGGCTTACATCAATCATCAGGGAGGAACGAGGAGTTCCTTAGCGATGACAGAGGTAACCAAAATAATTCAGTGGGCGGAAACCCACTCTTGCTGTCTGTCGGCGATCCACATCCCAGGGGTGGACAACTGGGAGGAGCACTTCCTGAGCAGGTAGACCTTTAATCCGGGGGAGTGGGAACTCCATCTGGAAGTGTTTTCCAGCCTGATTCTAAAATGGGGTCAGCCGGAATTAGATCTCATGGCATCTCGGCAGAATGCCAAGCTTCCGAGGTACGGGTCGACGTCCAGGGACCCTCAGGCAGTACTGATAGACGCCCTGGTGGTACCTTGGACCTTCAGTCTAGCATACCTATTTCCTCCGTTTGCTCTTCTTCCTCTGGTTATTGCTCGAATCAAGCAGGAGAGGGCCTCGGTGATCCTTATTGCACCGGCTTGGCCTCACAGGATTTGGTATGCTGATCTGGTGGACATGTCATCTCTGCCACCTTGGAGACTTCCGTTGAGGAAGGACCTTCTAATTCAATGGCCCTTCCTTCACCCAAATCTAGTTTCTCTGAAGCTGACTGCTTGGAGATTGAACGCTTAATTTTATGCAAGCGGGGCTTTTCAGAATTGGTCATAGAGACCATGATTCAGGCTCGTAAACCTGTAACTAGAAAGATTTACCATAAGATATGGCATATATATCTCTATTGGTGTGAGTCCAAGGGCTATTCCTGGAGTAGAGTTAGGATTCCTAGATTTTTGTCCTTTCTCCAAGAGGGTTTGGAGAAAGGATTATCGACAAGTTCCCTAAAGGGTCAGATTTCTGCCTTATCTATTTTGTTACACAAACATCTGGCAGATGTTCCAGATGTACAATCTTTTTGTCAGGCCTTGGTCAGGATCAGGCCTGTTTTCAAACCAGTTACTCCTCCATGGAGTCTTAATTTGGTTCTTAAAATTCTTCAAGGGGCTCCGTTTGAGCCTATGCATTCCTTAGATATTAAGTTGTTATCTTGGAAAGTGTTATTTCTTGTTGCTATTTCTTCTGCTCGCAGAGTGTCAGAGTTCTCGGCAGTGCAGTACGAGTCCCCTTACCTTATTTTTCATTCAGATAAGGTAGTTTTACGTACTAAATTAGGATTTCAATCAGGAGATTGTTTGTTCCTTCCTTGTGTCCTAATCCTACCTCTCAGAAGGAACGGCTTCTGCACAATTTGGACGTGGTTCGTGCCTTAAAGTTTTACATGCAGGCGACTAAAGTTTTTCTTCAGTCTTCTGCTTTGTTTGTGGTTTTCTCAGGAAAACGTAAGGGACAGAAAGCTACGGCTACTTCTCTTTCTTTTTGGCTGAAGAGTATCATACGATTTGCATAAGAGACTGCTGGACAGCAGCCTCCAGAGAGAGTTACGGCTCATTCAACGAGGGCTGTTGCTTCCTCATGGGCATTCAAGAATGAAGCTTCTGTGGAACAGATTTGCAAGGCTGCAACTTGGTCTCCTCTCCACACTTTTTCAAAATTCTACAAATTTAACACTTTTGCCTCGGCTGAGGCTGCTTTTGGGAGAAAGGTTCTTCAAGCAGTGGTGCCTTCTGTTTAGGTCCCTGTCTTGTCCCTCCCTGATCTGTGTACTATTATAAACTTCAGACACCTCTGCAACTTGTTGCTTCCTTTCTTCTATAAGATACTACGAGTCCACGGATTCATCCTTTACTTGTGGGATATTATCCTCCTGCTAACAGGAAGTGGCAAAGAGCACCACAGCAGAACTGTCTATATAGCTCCTCCCTTGACTCCACCGCCCCCCCCCCCCCCCAGTCATTCTCTTTGCCTACTCTAAGTACTAGGATATACAGGCTTTATAAAAATGGTTGACACTGATGTTTGAATGTTTGTGGGCAAACGTTTACATGTCTGGGAGGCAGATAATGTTTTTAAAGGAGAGAAGTTTTTATGCTTTATTAAGAAGGGTACACATGGCTTCATTTCTTGGTTTATGAACCCACATGGCTAGGTTTTAGACCGCTCTGGTGCGGTTAATTTAGTCTGTGAGACATCGAGTGAGATCGGCGGGGCCTATTTTCGCTCCTCAGTTGCGCAGTTGTTTTTCAGCAGCAAGCTCCAACTCCGGTGGGCCTTTGTGAGCTGTATTGGGCCAAATCGAAGGTTTAACCCGGTTTTACAGACCCCTGAGGGCAGGTAGGCGCCACAGCAGGGCTGTGGCGAGGTGCAGGGGGTGCTTTTTATTGAAATAAACGTTTTATAATTTTCAATTTTTTCTGGTAAGGGTTAAGTATTCCTTTCCTTGTGGGGCAAACTTAGCTGCAGTATTGGGATGCTTCTATCATAAAATTGGGACAATTTTATTGTTTTCAAGCAGTTTTGGAAAAATTGTATGCTTTTTTTCTCTTAAAGGCGCAGTACCGTTTTTTAAGATTGTTATTTTTTTCACTAAATAAAGTGTTTTTCAAGCCTGTTTGTGGTCATTACTAGCCTGTTTAACATGTCTGACATTGAGGAAAGCCAATGTTCCATGTGTTTAGAAGCCATTGTGGAACCCCCACTTAAAATGTGTCCCTCATGTACTGAAAGGGCCTTACATGGCAAAACATATTTTAGCTGATAAAAGTATGTCTCAGGATGATTCTCAGTCAGAAGAGAATCAGGTTTTGCCATCTACTTCTCCCCAAGTGTCACAACCTTTAATGCCCGCATTCAAGGGTAAGACCCTATTCGGGCCTGAACTGAAGGAGATCATTTCCAACATCACTGGAGGAAAAGGCCATGCCCTTCCTCAGGATAAGACAAATAGAATGAGGGCCAAACAGAATAATTTTCGTTCCTTTCGAAACTTCAAAGGTGGTCCCGCTACCTCCTCCCCTGCCACAAAGCAGGAGGGGAATTTTGCTCAATCCAAGTCTGTCTGGAGACCTAACCAGACCTGGAATAAAGGTAAACAGGCCAAGAAGCCCGCTGCTGCTACCAAGACAGCATGAAGGGGCAGCCCCCGATCCGGGACCGGATCTTGTGGGGGGCAGACTTTCTCTCTTCGCTCAGGCTTGGGCAAGAGACGTTCAGGATTCCTGGGCATTAGAAATTGTGACCCAGGGGTATCTTCTAGAATTCAAAGATTCTCCTCCAAGGGGGAGATTTCATCTTTCACAGTTGTCTGTAAACCAGACAAAAAGAGAGGCATTCTTACGCTGTGTAGAAGACCTATATACTATGGGGGTAATCTGCCCAGTTCCAAAAGCAGAACAGGGGCAGGGGTTTTACTCCAATCTGTTCGTGGTTCCCAAAAAAGAGGGAACCTTCAGACCGATTTTAGATCTCAAGATCTTAAACAAATTTCTCAGAGTCCCATCCTTCAAGATGGAGACCATTCGGACAATTTTACCAATGATCCAGGATGGTCAATTTATGACCACCGTGGATTTGAAGGAGGCGTATCTTCACATTCCTATCCACAAAGATCACCAGTTCCTCAGGTTCGCTTTCCTGGACAAGCATTACCAGTTTGTGGCTCATCCTTTCGGGTTGGCCACAGCGCCCAGAAATTTCACAAAGGTGCTAGGGTCCCTTCTGGCGGTTCTAAGGCCGCGGGGCATAGCAGTGGCGCCCTATCTGGACGATATCCTGATTCATGCGTCAACTTACCAACTAGCCAAATCTCACACGGACATCGTGTTGTCTTTTCTAAGATCTCACGGGTGGAAGGTGAACATAAAGAAGAGTTAATTTTTCCCTCTCACAAGAGTTCCATTCCTGGGAACTGTGATAGACTCGGTAGACATGAAAAATTTTCTGACGGAGGTCAGAAAATCAAAAATCTTAACCACCTGCCGAGCACTTAATTCCATTCCTCGGCCATCAGTGGCTCAGTGTATGGAGGTAATTGGACTAATGGTAGCGGCAATGGACATAGTTCCGTTTGCTCGCTTTCATCTCAGACCACTGCAACTATGCATGCTCAGACAGTGGAATGGGGACTATGCAAATTTATCTCCTCAGATAAATCTGGATCAAGAGACCAGAGACACTCTCTTCTTTAGTGGTTGTCACAGGATCATCTGTCCCAGGGAATGTGTTTCCGCAGGCCAGCATGGGTCATAGTGAAGATGGACGCCAGCCTATTGGGCTGGGGTGCAGTCTGGAATTCCCTAAAGGCACAGGGTGTGTGGACTCAGGAGGAGGCTCTTCTTCCAATAAATATTCTAGAACTGAGAGCGATATTCAACGCGCTTCAGGCGTGGCCTTAGCTGTCTTCGGCCAAATTCATAAGATTCCAGTCGGACAATATCACGACTGTAGCATATATCAATCATCAAGGGGGAACAAAGAGTTCTCTAGCGATGATAGAGGTTTCCAAAATAATTTGATGGGCAGAGACTCACTCTTGCCATCTATCAGCAATATATATCCCAGGAGTGGAGAACTGGGAAGCGGATTTTCTAAGTCGACAGACTTTTCATCCGGGGGAGTGGGAGCTCCATCCGGAGGTGTTTGCACAATTGATTCATCAATGGGGCACACCAGAATTGGATCTGATGGCATCTCGTCAGAATGCCAAACTTCCTTGTTATGGGTCCAGATCAAGGGATCCCCAAGCAGTACTGATAGATGCTCTAGCAGTACCTTGGTCGTTCAACCTGGCTTATGCGTTTCCTCCTTTTCCTCTCCTTCCTCGTCTGATTGCCAGAATCAAACAGGAGAGGGCTTCGGTAATTTTGATAGCACCTGCGTGGCCACGCAGGACTTGGTATGCAGACCTGGTGGAAATGTCATCACTGCCACGGAGACAGGACCTTCTCATTCAAGGTCCGTTCCAGCATCCAAATCTAGTTTCTCTGCGGCTGACTGCCTGGAGATTGAACGCTTGATTTTATCTAAGCGGGGATTCTCTGAGTCGGTCAAGATACCTTGATTCAGACTCGAAAGCCTGTCACAAGGAAAATTTACCATAAGATATGGCGTAAATATCTTTATTGGTGCGAATACAAAGGCTACTCGTTGAGTACGATCAGAATTCCTAGGATTTTGTCCTTTCTCCAAGAAGGATTGGAGAAGGGGTTATCAGCTAGTTCCTTAAAGGGACAGATATCTGCTTTATCAATTCTACTGCACAAGCGTCTGGCAGATGTTCCAGACGTTCAGTCGTTTTGTCAGGCTTTAGTTAGAATCAAGCCTGTGTTTAAACCTGTTGCTCCGCCATGGAGTTTGAATTTAGTTCTTAAAGTTCTTCAAGGGGTTCCGTTTGAACCTATGCATTCCATAGATATTAAGCTTCTATCTTGGAAAGTTCTGTTTTTAGTTGCTATCTCTTCGGCTCGAAGAGTTTCTGAACTATCTGCATTGCAATGCGACTCGCCTTATCTTGTTTTCCATGCTGATAAGGTGGTTTTGCGTACCAAACCTGGGTTCCTTCCTAAGGTTGTTACTAATAGGAATATCAATCAGGAAATTGTTGTTCCTTCTCTGTGTCCTAATCCTTCCTCTAAGAAGGAGCATCTGTTGCACAACTTGGACGTGGTTCGTGCTTTGAAGTTTTACTTGCAAGCAACCAAAGATTTCTGTCAAACATCTTCTTTGTTTGTTATCTATTCTGGAAAACGTAGAGGTCAAAAAGCTACGGCTACCTCTCTTTCTTTTTGGCTGAAAAGCATCATCCGTTTGGCATACGAGACTGCTGGACAGCAGCCTCCTGAAAGGATTACAGCTCACTCTACTAGAGCTGTGGCTTCCACATGGGCTTTTAAAAATGATGCTTCTGTTGAACAGATTTGTAAGGCTGTGACTTGGTCTTTGCTTCATACCTTTTCCAAGTTTTACAAATTTGATACTTTTGCTTCTTCGGAGGCTATTTTTGGCAGTGGTGCCTTCTGTTTAACCATCTGTCTTGTCCCTCCCGTTCATCCGGGTCCTGTAGCTTTGGTATTGTATCCCACAAGTAAAGGATGAATCCGTGGACTCGTCGTATCTTATAGAAGAAAAGTAAATTTATGCTTACCTGATAAATTAATTTCTTCTATGGTACGACGAGTCCACGGCCCGCCCTGTCATTTTAAGACAGATTATATTTTTTTGATTTTAAACTTCAGTCACCTCTGCACCTTGTAGTTTCTCCTTTTTCTTCCTGTACCTTCGGTCGAATGACTGGGGGGTGGAGCTAAGGGAGGAGCTATATAGACAGCTCTGCTGTGGTGCTCTTTGCCACTTCCTGTTAGCAGGAGGATAATATCCCACAAGTAAAGGATGAATCCGTGCACTCGTCGTACCATAGAAGAAATTAATTTATCAGGTAAGCATAAATTTACTTTTTAACAAAAGCAGTGTAATTTAAACTTTGAAAGTGCCCCTGTTTTTAATAGGATTATTAAAAATGGGCACTCATTCCTCAAACTTTACATTCACTTTAAGTCCAATCCTCAGCAAATTACTTCTACGGCGTCGACTCCTAAAAAAGCAGGTGTGTCACATCCAATATCTGAGAAAACAAACAAAACATAGCAGGCGTCTCATGGTGTAGTATATTTGAAAAATAGATGAAGACGAACAGGAATAAAAGGCTCAGTCACATGTGTAGGATGCACTAAATATAAGTGCAATTCAGGGGTGTAGGGTCCTCAGAGCTGCCCGTTAAGCTCCCCTCAGGCTACAGAAATCTCTCCTCACTATGGTTATAATTGCAATCTTGCAAAAGGGCTGCCCCTCTTAGATCGTTATTGAATATGTGTACAGACAGGTTCTAGGAAACTGCTATGGGGAGGAATTTGCTCAGTGTAATAATTGCAGGGAAAGTGGAATTAAGAGAGTTATTCTCTCAAATATCCTAATAAACTTAGTATTGGGTCACTTTCAGGACCTCCTAAACAAGTGATCAATAAAGGTTTTTTTTTCACAGGCAACAGGAAAGTAGTGTATTAAATATGTTGTCATGGAGAGACTAGGAGTCAAGAGGTTCTCAAAGAATTCCGTAGACTGTTTGACAGCAGGTAATTCCTGCATATATTCTAAACATGGTAAAAAGCAGCTTCACAATATGGTTTTTATTAAGATTCTAGATCTCGGGGATTATCCAGAAGTGGTTTTGATTGCATCCAACAAAAATTATCATGTATCATCATAAGAATCATCTCAGCACCCTCCTCCCAACCACTGAGAGTGAAGTGGCTTCCATATTGTCTTCCTCACACCTCGCTACCTGCCCACTTGACCCTATTCCTTCACATCTAATGCCTTCCCTGTCTCCCACCCTCACTCCGGCTCTTACTCATATATTCAACCTATCCCTTTCTACCGGCTCATTCCCTGCCTCCTTCAAACATGCAAAGGTCACCCCATCCTCAAAAAACCATCCCTTGACCCTAGCTTTTGATCACCTAACCCACTTCCTGTCCTCTAACCCATTGCTCAAGCCCCTGCAATCTGCCTTCCGTCCCCAACACTTAACTGAGACTGCCCTCACCATGGTTACCAACGATCTCCTTTCTGCTAAAAACAAAGGCTACAACGCTATACATTTTACTTGACCTCTCTGCTGCCTTTGACACTGTTGACCATCCCCTTCTCCTACGGACTCTCGGCTCTCTTGGGCTCTGCGACACTGCCCTCTCTTGGATTTACTCTTATCTCTCTTACAGACCTTTCTCCGTCTCTTTTGCTGGTGACTCCTCCTCTCCTTTGCCTCTGTCTGTTGGAGTACCTCAAGGCTCTGTCCTGGGTCCTCCTACTCTTCTCTATTTACACTTCTTCACTGGATAAGCTCATCAACAGCTATGGCTTCAACTATCACCTCTATGTTGATGATACCCAGATCTACCTTTCCACCCCTGCACTCTCTCCTTCTGTCAATTCTCACATCAGCGACTGCTTATCTGGCATTGCCTCCTGGATGGCCTCTCACCACCTAAAAATAAACATGTCCAAGACCGAAATACTTCTAATACTACTTCACTTACCTAACAGTTGCCCTCATCTATCTCCTCACTAATATAATTCTCACCTTTGCAGTTCCCACCTCCTGTTTCCCATCCTTCTACCCATCTAGATTGTAAGTTCCCACGGGAATAGGGCCCTCAATTCCCCCTGTATTTGTCTGTAAAATGTTGTCTCTTATTGTATTGTTTCTCCGTTGTACTGTTATTCTTGTACCCATTGGCAGCGCTGCGGAATCTGTTGGCGCTTTATAAATAAAGAAGGATAATAATAAAAATAATCATGTATGTCATTTATTATATTCGGTTTCTCCGTGCTCAGTCAATTGGGTGAACAATGATCCTGAGATGGAATATTTCTGATCTGCATGATTAGATGTTTTTAATCCACTTCTTAAAAATGGTAACTAGTGGAGTGCATGTAATTGTTAGAATTGTTTAAAAGTGTTATTTCATTATTTGATATTTCCATATATAAAATCAAGGAATGCAGTGAAACAAATACTATAGTTATTAGAAATCATCTCTTGTATAAACTGTTCTAATAGATTTACCTCTCCAGATAATTATATCATCATCAATATGTAATGAAGTACAGTACAAGGTTTGCCCAAGGTATTCATTAAGGGAAATGTAATCATCCAAAATGTTGTGCTAATCCAAAGATTGCCATGTGGTCAAGATTACAACAGTTATAGGTTTCTGGTCCAATCTGAATTTTTTGTCAAGAAGGCAACAACATATTTTTTTATTAATTTGTATTACATTTTATAATGTTAAATACTCATTGTACAACATCCCTAGCAGAATAAATTAAACTTCTGTTTAAGTAACTTTCTAAAGCAGTTACTTTGACTTCCTTGATGCAATCACAGCATTCTGTTTTAAGCCCAATTAGTCACTTTATATAGTTTTTGCATGATCCAAAAGTAAGGAATATAAATTATGAACTACATACATGCCTACATACTAACCTACCTGGCTTAGTAAGGAATTAAAATCCATATACTGTCACTGTGAATGTTAAAAAAGAAAATAATTGTTTAAGTAAACATTTTATTTTCTCATTGATATAGTTGAACTTTTGGAGTACAAACTTCAGCAGGAAGTCTCTATCTCTGAAGACCTGAAGTCCTCCCTCTGCAGAGAAAAAGAGCGTGCATCTGAGCAGCACAAACTACTGATCGCAGAGCAAAGCTCAGCCAACCAGCTCCGTACTGAGCTGGGTGATGCAAGATCAGAACAGGAGAGGCTCATAAATTCACATATGGAACTTAAGACGGAAATGACAAGACTAAGGTTTACATTAACGAATTTCTCCAGTTGCTGCATTTTTGTTGATTTCACTCGTATCTCCCTTTGTTTATTCCTTAATTTTCTACTTGGTTGCTCACTTACAATTGGTACTAGGGCCATTAGATGCAGTAGAATTGCATAATTAAAAGATAATGCAATTCCAAATAAGTAGTAGATTATTTTTTTTGACAAATGTAGTTTTCCCCTTTTTTTCTTCCCCCTGTATCATGTGACAGCCATCAGCCGATCACAGACTAGTATACATATACTCTGTTAACTTGTGCACATACTCAGTAGGAGCTTGTGCCTAAGGAAAAAAAAAGATAAGTTAAGTAAAATGGAAAGTCTCTTAAAACTGCATACTTTAGTGTACCTTTAAATCACTGCACTGATGGTATGTCATTGCAGATATGTTCCCATTTGCTCTTGTGTGACCAACATTACTCCCTTGCAGAGACTTGCTGAAACATAAAGAGGAGGAGGTTTCTGAGTACCTGCATTCTGGGCAAATGAAACAAGAACAGTTAAATCAAAAGACAGAGGAAGAGAAAATTCTTGTACAACAAATTCAGGAACTCAAAGAAAAGACTCTTCAGGTAGGGCACATTGTATGCTTTTTAACCAAGGGTCCTAAAATTGTCTATCAATTCAATTTAGAATCCACTTAGGAGTACAGTGTCTACGTGTTTAGCTTGGCTGTTCTTTCATTTGTGGTGGTTCCTGTGATGTCTTGACTAATCAATGGTTTCTATGTACATGAGTGCAGTCTCTATTTACTGTAGCTTTCGCCACAACCTGTACAACACAAGAATTAATACTATGTCTTGCCCTCTAGCAATCACAGTACTTCTGTTTGCTTATTTTCAAATGCTTATATTTGTGGCTCTCTGATATTATATAATTAAAGGATTATTACAGAGTTATATAATCAACACATATATAATTAAAATACAATGCAATGGTGCTTACTCTGAGTTTAAAATGAGCATTATTTTTTTTTTATGACAGATTTCAAAATTTTCTTCAATTTCCTACTCTCTTTATCAGCCATTAGCGAATCAAAGACTCATATGTATACACTGCAAACTCTTGCACTTTCTCAGAGCTGGTGCATATAAAAAGAAAATACTTTGGAAATTTGTTTTTTTTTTTGGGGGGGGGGTTATTGCATGCTCTATTTGATCATAATAATTAAGTTTTAACTTTAGTGTCCCTTTAAATTTTGTTATAAAAATACATGCACTTGCATATATCAGAATGAATATATTCCTGAAGCTTAATCATGCTGAATCTTTGCCTTCCCTCAGGAGCTAACTCTGTCCTTGGAAGAACAGCGTGTACAGAAAAAACAGCTATCTGTGGCTTTGCACCACGAACAGTCCTGCAACAGCAACCTCCGAAATGAGCTTCAGATAGAACAGTCCCGTTTTGAAGCTTTACTCACTCAGGAGCGTAGCAAACTTTTAGAAGCAATACAGGAACTGGAAAAGGAAAAGCTCCACATTCAGAGTCTGCAGAGTGCACTAACACAAGAACATGCTAAACTTGAACAGTTGCGGTTTCAGCATACTCAGGAGCTCTCCAGACAGGAGCAAGAGAAACTTCAGGAGCACAATAAGGTATTGGCGTTGCAGAACCAGTTGGCAGAGGAGAGGAGTCAAGCTAAGGAGCTAGTTGTCATGATAGAAAAGACAAAGCAACAAACTGTTAGTTCCAAGAGGCAGCTAGAGGCTGAGGTGCAAGCAAGTCAGGAAAATACCAGGAAAGAACAGGAGACAAGCTCCAAACTCCGAGCCATGTTGGAGTCGCTACAGAGTCAAAAAAATCAGATGGAAATCACTCTGCAGCGTTTTAGAGAGCGTGAAAGCTACTTACAGAAAGAACGTGACCAATACCAGGCACAGCTACTGACTCTGCAGGAGCAAGAGAGGACCTGGACAAAGGAAAGGGAAAAAGAAAGGAAGAAAGAGCAACAAGCAGAGATCAAGGCTGAGAGAGAAGAGGAGAGAGAACGACGGATACTAGTGAGTCATCTGGTCTCAGAACTACTTGTATTGCTTTAATCTGATAGAAAGGACAGTGTATTGCTTAAGCAAAAGATATAATTTGCTTAATATTTTTCAAAAGTAATTTGTGAGTTGCAGATATATGATTATGATTAATACTGATATTTAAAACTGTTACAAAAAATACTAAATATCATGTTCTACAGTTTAAGGATAATCTAATCAGATAATTATGGTTTCTACCATAAAAGTTTTAGTTTCTTCCTTTATAAGAAAGGTTGCTTTAATTTGCTAGTGATTAAGATATTTATTTTATAAGGTGGGGAGAGTCTCTGAGCCATTACTCCTGGCCACTAGGAGGTTGCAAAGATACCAAACACTTCAAAAGCTTATAATCCCTTTCACCTCTCTGATATCCCAGTCTTATCCTTGTCTTTACAGCAGAGCTGGATTTACAGCCCAGGTATCTGTAGGCACCAAAATCTAAAGAGCCCCCCACGTGCTCCCGGTTCACATGTATGAACCTATAGATACATAGGCTGCAGTTGCCGCGGTTGCCGGACCGGCTACCTACTGGTGCGACTTTGTCAGAACTCATTGAGGTGGAGTCTCCCCTCGAGGATATTCAAGACAGAATTAACGCTCTGAGAATTGCTAATTATTTTATCTGTGATGCGAACATGCAAATTATTCGCCTAAATGCAAAGGCGTTTGGCTTTACGGTCCGAGCCCGCTGGGCACTCTGAAGTCTTGGTCTGCGGAAATGACTTCTAAGTCCAGACTCCTTTCTCTTCCCTTCAAGGGAAAGATTTTATTTGGTCCAGGCCTGGACTCCATTATTTCTACGGTTACCGGAGGCAAGGGTGCCTTCCTACCGCAAGATAAGAAGAACAAGTGTAAGGGATGACATTCTTCTAATTTTCGTTCTGACAAATCCCAACAATAACAATCATCTTCCAAGCCCAAGCAACCCAAAAGTACTTGGAAGCCGGCTCAGTCCTGGAATAAGTCCAAGCAGAATAAAAAGCCCACCGAAAACAAATCGGCATGAAGGGGCAGCCCCCGATCCGGGATCAGATTGTGTACGGGGCAGACTGTCTCTTTCTTTTGCATGATTTACCGAGTCCACTCATTCATCCTAACTTGTGGGATATTGTCCTTCCTGACAGGAAGTAGCAAAGAGAGCACCACAGCAGAGCTGTCTATATTGCTCCCCCCTTAACTCCACCCCCCAGTCATTCTCTTTGCTGGCTCTAAGCAGGAAGAGTAAAGAGAAGAGGTGTTAAACTGTTAGTTTTTATTTTATCTTCAATCAAGTGTTTATTTTTAAATGGTACCGGTGTTGTACTATTTACTCTCAGGCAGGACATAGATGAAGATTTCTGCCTAGAGGATGATGATCTTAGCATTTGTAACTAAGGTCCACTGCTGTTCCCACAGAAGCTGAGGAGTACAGGAAAACTTCAGTGTGAGAAACAGTTTCTTGCTATATAGCAATGAGGTATGTTCAGTCATATTTTCTGCAGAGACTGTGTTAACTCTGAAAGGCTGACAGTGTCCCCATTAGGGGAAGGGTAAGCAGTAATCCTAGTGTTATCAGAGGTTTTTACTAGCTTGCATAAAGGGTTAATTTTCTCTTGTAAAGGTGTATCCAGTCCACGGGTTCATCCATTACTTGTGGGATATTCTCCTTCCCAACAGGAAGTTGCAAGAGGACACCCACAGCAGAGCTGTCTATATAGCTCCTCCCCTAACTGCCACCCCCAGTCATTCTCTTGCAACTCTCGACAAGAACAGAAGTATCAAGAGATATGTGGTGACTTAGTGTAGTTTTTACCTTCAATCAAGAATTTGTTATTTTTAAACGGTACCGGCGTTGTACTGTTTTACTCTCAGGCAGAAATTGGAAGAAGAATCTGCCTGGAGGTTGATGATCTTAGCGGTTTGTAACTAGGGTCCATTGCTGTTCTCACACATAATTGAAGAGTATGGAAAGAAAACTTCAGTTGGGGGGACGGTTTGCAGATCACCTGCTTTGAGGTATGTTCAGTATATTATTAACGGTTTTACCGTTTTTCTAATCCTGTTTGGGGCCTAAGGGGTTAATCATCCATTTGCAAGTGGGTGCAATGCTGCTTTAGTCTCTTATACACACTGTAAAATTTTTGAAGATGGAGACTATTCGAACCATCCTACCTATGATCCAGGAGGGTCAATATATGACTACCGTGGACTTAAAGCATGCTTATCTCCACATTCCGATACACAGAGATCATCATCGGTTTCTCAGGTTTGCCTTCCTAGACAGGCATTACCAGTTTGTGGCTCTTCCCTTCAGGTTAGCCACGGCACCAAGAATCTTTACGAAGGTTCTAGGGTCCCTACTGGCAGTTCTAAGGCCACGAGGCATAGTGGTGGCTCCTTACCTAGGCGACATTCTGATACAGGCGTCGAATTTTCAAATCGCCAAGTCCCATACGGACATTGTTCTGGCATTCCTGAGGTCTCACGGGTGGAAGGTGAACGAAGAAAAGAGTTCTCTCTCCCCTCTCACAAGAGTTTCCTTCCTAGGAACTCTGATAGATTCAGTACAAATTAAGATTTTTCTGACAGAGGTCAGGTTGTCAAAGCTTCTAACTTCCTGCCGTGCTCTTTATTCCACTTCTCAGCCGTCAGTGGCTCAGTGTATGGAAGTAATCAGCTTAATGGTAGCGGCAATGGACATAGTTCAGTTTGCCCGCCTACATCTCAGACCACTGCAACTTTGCGTGCTCAATCAGTGGAATGGGGATTACACAGATTTGTCCCCTCTGCTAAATCTGGATCAAGAGACCAAGGATTCTCTTCTCTGGTGGCTATCTCGGGTCCATCTGTCCAGGGGAATGAGTTTCCGCAGGCCAGAATGGACTATAGTGACGACAGATGCCAGCCTTCTGGGCTGGGGCGCAGTCTGGAACTCCCTGAAGGCTCAGGGTTCGTGGACTCAGGAGGAAGCCCTCCTTCCGATAAACATTCTGGAACTGAGAGCGATATTCAATGCTCTTCAGGCTTGGCCTCAGCTAGCTGCGGTCAGGTTAATCAGTTCAGTCGGACAACATCACGACTGTAGCCTATATCAACCATCAGGGGGGAACAAGGAGTCCCCTGGCAATGTTGGAGGTCTCAAAGATAATTTTATGGGCAGAGGTTCACTCTTGCCATCTCTCAGCTATCCATATCCCAGGAGTAGAGAACTGGGAGGCGGATTTCCTAAGTCAGCAGACTTTTCATCCGGGGGAGTGGGAGCTCCATCCGGAGGTATTTGCCCAGTTGATTCAACTATGGGGCAAACCAGAACTGGATCTCATGGCGTCTCGTCAGAACGCCAAGCTTCCAAGTTACGGGTCCAGGTCCAGGGATCCCAAGGCAGCGCTGATAGATGCTCTAGCAGCGCCCTGGTCCTTCAGCCTGGCTTATGTGTTTCCACTGTTTCCTTTGCTCCCTCGTCTGATTGCCAAGATCAAGCAGGAGAGAGCTTCAGTGATTTTGATAGCTCCTGCGTGGCCACGCAGGACTTGGTATGCAGATCTGGTGGACATGTCATTCTTTCCACCATGGACTCTGCTGCTAAGGCAGGACCTTCTACTTCAAGGTCCTTTCAAACATCCAAATCTAATTTCTCTGCGTATGACTGCTTGGAGATTGAACGCTTGATTCTATCAAAGCGTGGTTTTTCCGAGTCGGTCATTGATACCTTAATTCAGGCTTGAAGGCCTGTCACCAGGAAAATCTATCATAAGATATGGTGTAAATATCTTCATTGGTGTGAATCCAAGGGTTACTCATGGAGTAAAGTCAGGATTCCTAGAATCTTATCCTTTCTCCAAGAGGGATTGTAGAAAGGATTGTCAGCTAGTTCCTTAAAGGGACAGATTTCTGCCCTGTCTATTCTTTTGCACAAACGTCTGGCTGAGGTTCCAGACGTTCAGGCGTTTTGTCAGGCTTTAGTTAGGATCAAGCCTGTGTTTAAACCTGTTGCTCCACCATGGAGTTTAAATTTAGTTCTCAAAGTTCTTCAAGGGGTTCCGTTTGAACCTTTGCATTCCATAGATATTAAGCTTTTATCTTGGAAAGTTCTGTTTTTAGTAGCTATCTCCTCAGCTCGAAGAGTTTCGGAGTTATCTGCTTTACAGTGTGATTTCCCCTTATCTGATTTTCCATGCAGATAAGGTAGTTTTGCGTACCAAACCTGGGTTTCTTCCTAAGGTAGTATCTAATAAGAATATCAATCAGGAGATTGTTGTTCCTTCATTATGTCCTAATCCTTCCTCAAAGAAGGAACGTCTTTTACACAGTCTTGATGTGGTTCGTGCTTTAAAGTTTTATTTACAAGCTACGAAGGATTTTCGTCAAACATCTGCTTTGTTTGTTGTCTACTCTGGACAGAGGAGAGGTCAAAAGGTTTCGGCAACTTCTCTTTCTTTTTTGCTGAGAAGCATAATCCGCTTAGCTTATGAGACTGCTAGCCAGCAGCCTCCTGAAAGAATTGCAGCTCATTCCACTAGAGCGGTGGCTTCCACATGGACTTTTAAAAATGAGGCCTCTGTTGAACAGATTTGTAAGGCGGCGACTTGGTCTTCGCTTCATACTTTTTCTAAATTCTACAAATTCGATAATTTTGCTTCTTCGGAGGCTATTTTTGGGAGAAAGGTCTTACAGGCAGTGGTGCCTTCCATTTAAGTTCCTGCCTTGTCCCTCCCTTTATGCGTGTCCTAAAGCTTTGGTATTGGTATCCCACAAGTAATGGATGAACCTGTGGACTGGATACACCTTTACAAGAGAAAACAAAATTTATGCTTACCTGATAAATGTATTTCTCTTGTGGTGTATCCAGTCCACGGCCCGCCCTGTCATTTTAAGGCAGGTGTTTTTTATTTTTAACTACAGTCACCACTGCACCCTATAGTTTCTCCTTTTTTTCTTGCTTGTCTTCGGTCGAATGACTGGGGGTGGCAGTTAGGGGAGGAGCTATATAGACAGCTCTGCTGTGGGTGTCCTCTTGCAACTTCCTGTTGGGAAGGAGAATATCCCACAAGTAATGGATGAACCCGTGGACTGGATACACCACAAGAGAAATAAATTTATCAGGTAAGCATAAATTTGGTTTCTCCTGTTAAGTGTAGTCAGTCCACGGGTCATCCATTACTTATGGGATTATATCTCCTCCCTAACAGGAAGTGCAAGAGGATCACCCAAGCAGAGCTGCTATATAGCTCCTCCCCTCTACGTCATACCCAGTCATTCTCTTGCACCTAACTAATAGATAGGACGTGTGAGAGGACTGTGGTTGTGAAACTTAGTTTTTATTTCTTCAATCAAAAGTTTATTTTAAACGGCACCGGAGTGTGTTGTTTCTTCTCAGGCAGCATTAGAAGAAGAATCTACCTGAGTTTGTCTATGATCTTAGCGGTCGTAACTAAGATCCACTTGCTGTTCTCGGCCATTCTGAGGAGTGAGGTAACTTCAGAACAGGGGATAGCATGCAGGGCCCACCTGCAAGGAGGTATGTGCAGTATATTATTTTCTAAGGAATGGAATTGACTGAGAAAATACTGCTAATACCGATGTAATGTAAGTGCAGCCTTAAATGCAGTAGTAGCGACTGGTATCAGGCTGATATGTATGTATGTATACTCTGAGGTATTTCTGGGGAATGGAATTTCACTAAGAAAATACTGTCTATATTAAAGTAATATTTGAGCCTGCACTGCAGTGAAAGCGACTAGCAGCAGGCTTATTAATAACACTTCATAATTTTCATTTTTAAAAACGTTTACTGGCATGTTAATCGTTTTTTCTGAGGTACTTGGTGATAGAACTTTATGGGCATGATTTTTACCACATGGCTGTCGTTTGTTTCTGAATAAAAAGAGAGTACTGAGCTTCCCCACTGTTGTAATATGAGTGGGAGGGGCCTATTTTAGCGCTTTATTGCGCAGTAAAAATTTAGTCACAGTCTTCCTGTTTCTTCCTCCATGATCCAGGACGTCTCTACAGAGCCCAGGGGTCTCCAAAACTAGTTTTGAGGGAGGTAATCAGTCACAGCAGATCTGTGACAGTGTGTTTGACTGTGATAAAAAACGTTTATTATTCAACTGTTATCCGTTTTGGGTATTATGGGGTTAATCATCCTTTTGCTTGTGGGTGCAATTCTCTGCTAACTTTATACATTTTCTGTTAAAATTTGGTTATTTTAACATATTTGGTTCATCGTTAATTCAACTGTGTCACATTTTTATGTTTCTTAAAGGCGCAGTAGCGTTGTTTATATAGCTTGTAAATTTATTTAAAAGTTTTTTTCCAAGCTTGCTAGTGTTATTGCTAGTCTGTTTAAACATGTCTGACACAGATGAAGCTGTTTGTTCAATATGTTTAAAGGCCAATGTGGAGCCCAATAGAAATTTGTGCACTCAATGTATAGATGTTACTTTGAATAAAAGTCAAACTTTATATGTGAAAAATATATCACCAGACAACGAGGGGGAAGTTATGCCGACTAACTCTCCTCACGTGTCAGTACCTTCGCCTCCCGCTCAGGAGGTGCGTGATATTGTGGCGCCAAGTACATCAGGGCGGCCCATACAAATCACTTTGCAAGACATGGCTAATGTTATGACTGAAGTACTATCTAAACTGCCAGAATTTAGAGGTAAACGAGATCACTCTGGAATAAGAACAGAGTGCGCTGATAATAATAGAGCCATGTCTGATACTGCGTCACAATTTGCAGAACATGAGGACGGGGAGCTTCATTCTGTGGGTGACGGATCTGATCCAAGTAAACTGGATTCAGACATTTCAAATTTTAAATTTAAGCTTGAGAACCTCCGTGTATTACTAGGGGAGGTTTTAGCGGCTCTGAATGATTGTAACACGGTTGCAATTCCAGAGAAAGTATGTAGGCTGGATAAATATTTTGCGGTACCGGCGTGTACTGACGTTTTTCCTATACCTAAAAGGCTTACAGAAATTGTTAACAAGGAGTGGGATAGACCCGGTGTGCCTTTTTCACCCCCTCCTATATTTAGAAAAATGTTTCCAATAGACGCCACCACACGGGACTTATGGCAGACGGTCCCTAAGGTGGAGGGAGCAGTTTCTACTCTGGCTAAGCGCACCAATATCCCGGTGGAGGATAGCTGTGCTTTTTCAGATCCAATGGATAAAAAGTTAGAGGGTTACCTTAAGAAAATGTTTGTTCAACAAGGTTTTATATTACAACCCCTTGCATGCATTGCGCCTGTCACTGCTGCGGCGGCATTCTGGTTTGAGTCTCTGGAAGAGACCCTTGACACAGCTCCATTGGATGAGATTATAAACCAGCTTAAAGCCCTTAAGCTAGCTAATTCATTTATTTCTGATGCCGTAGTACACTTAACCAAACTTACGGCTAAGAACTCCGGATTCGCCATTCAAGCGCGTAGAGCGCTGTGGCTTAAATCCTGGTCAGCTGATGTGACTTCTAAATCTAAATTGCTTAATATTCCTTTCAAAGGGCAGACATTATTCGGGCCCGGTTTGAAAGAAATTATCGCTGACATTACTGGAGGTAAGGACCATGCCCTGCCTCAAGACAGGGCCAAACCAAGGGCTAAACAGTCTAATTTTCGTGCCTTTCGTAACTTCAAGGCAGGAGCAGCATCAACTTCCTCCGCTCCAAGACAGGAAGGAACTGTTGCTCGCTACAGACAGGGCTGGAAACCTAACCAGTCCTGGAACAAGGGCAAGCAGGCCAGAAAACCTGCTGCTGCCCCTAAGACAGCATGAAGTGAGGGCCCCCGATCCGGAAACGGATCTAGTGGGGGGCAGACTTTCTCTCTTCGCCCAGGCTTGGGCAAGAGATGTCCAGGATCCCTGGGCGTTAGAGATCATATCTCAGGGATATCTTCTGGACTTCAAAGCTTTTCCTCCACAGGGGAGATTTCATCTTTCAAGGTTATCAGCAAACCAGATAAAGAAAGAGGCGTTTCTACGCTGTGTACAAGACCTCTTACTAATGGGAGTGATCCACCCAGTTCCGCGGTCGGAACACGGACAAGGGTTCTATTCAAATCTGTTTGTGGTTCCCAAAAAAGAGGGAACCTTCAGACCAATCTTGGACTTAAAGATCCTAAACAAATTCCTAAGAGTTCCATCGTTCAAAATGGAAACTATTCGAACCATCTTACCCATGATCCAAGAGGGTCAGTACATGACCACAGTGGATCTAAAGGATGCCTACCTTCACATACCGATTCACAAGGATCATTACCGGTATCTAAGATTTGCCTTCCTAAACAGGCATTACCAGTTTGTAGCTCTTCCCTTCAGGTTAGCTACGGCTCCAAGAATCTTTACAAAGGTTCTGGGCTCTCTTCTGGCGGTACTAAGACCGCGAGGCATAGCGGTAGCTCCATACCTAGACGACATTCTGATACAAGCGTCAAGTTTCCAAACTGCCAGGTCTCATACAGAGTTAGTTCTGGCATTTCTAAGGTCACATGGGTGGAAGGTGAACGTAGAAAAGAGTTCTCTATTGCCACTCACAAGAGTTCCCTTCTTAGGGACTCTTATAGATTCTGTAGAAATGAAAATTTACCTGACGGAGGACAGGTTATCAAAACTTCTAAATGCTTGCCGTGTCCTTCATTCCATTCAACACCCGTCAGAGGCTCAGTGCATGGAGGTAATCGGCTTAATGGTAGCGGCAATGGACATAGTACCTTTTGCGCGCCTGCATCTCAGACCGCTGCAATTGTGCATGCTAAGTCAGTGGAATGGGGATTTGTCCCCTCTGCTAAATCTGGATCAAGAGACCAGAGATTCTCTTCTATGGTGGCTTTCTCAGCCACATCTGTCCAAGGGGATGCCCTTCCGCAGGCCAGATTGGACGATTGTAACAACAGACGCCAGCCTTCTAGGTTGGGGCGCAGTCTGGAATTCCCTGAAGGCTCAGGGATCATGGACTCAGGAGGAGAAACTCCTTCCAATAAACATTCTGGAATTAAGAGCAATTTTCAATGCTCTTCTGGCTTGGCCTCAGTTAGCAACTCTGAGGTTCATCAGGTTTCAGTCGGACAACATCACGACTGTGGCTTACATCAACCATCAAGGAGGAACAAGGAGTTCCCTAGCGATGATGGAAGTCTCAAAGATAATTCGCTGGGCAGAGTCTCACTCTTGCCACCTGTCAGCGATCCACATCCCAGGCGTGGAGAACTGGGAGGCGGATTTTCTAAGTCGCCAGACCTTTCATCCGGAGGAGTGGGAACTTCATCCGGAGGTGTTTGCCCAACTGCTTCATCATTGGGGCAAACCAGATCTGGATCTCATGGCGTCTCGCCAGAACGCCAAGCTTCCTTGTTACGGATCCAGGTCCAGGGACCCGGGAGCGGTACTGATAGATGCTCTGACAGCACCTTGGGTCTTCAACATGGCTTATGTGTTTCCACCTTTCCCGATGCTTCCTCGATTGATTGCCAGGATCAAACAGGAGAGAGCATCGATGATTCTAATAGCGCCTGCGTGGCCCCGCAGGACCTGGTATGCAGATCTAGTGGACATGTCGTCCTGTCCACCATGGTCTCTGCCTCTGAGACAGGACCTTCTGATTCAGGGTCCTTTCAAACATCCAAATCTAATTTCTCTGAGGCTGACTGCATGGAGATTGAAAGCTTGATTCTATCAAAGCGGGGACTCTCGGAGTCAGTGATTGATACCTTAATACAGGCTAGGAAACCTGTTACCAGGAAAATTTACCATAAAATATGGCGTAAATACTTATATTGGTGCAAATCCAAGAGTTACTCATGGAGTAAGGTTAGGATTCCTAGGATATTGTCTTTTCTACAAGAAGGTTTAAACTTAGTTCTTAACGTTCTGCAAGGTGTTCCGTTTGAACCCCTTCATTCCATTGATATCAAACTGTTATCTTGGAAAGTTCTGTTTTAATGGCTATTTCCTCGGCTCGAAGAGTCTCTGAGTTATCGGCCTTACATTGTGATTCTCCTTATCTGATTTTTCATTCAGACAAGGTAGTTCTGCGTACTAAACCTGGGTTCTTACCTAAGGTAGTCACTAACAAGAATATCAATCAAGAGATTGTTGTTCCATCATTGTGCCCTAACCCTTCTTCAAAGAAGGAACGACTTCTGCACAATCTGGACGTCGTCCGTGCCCTGAAATTTTATTTGCAGGCAACTAAAGATTTTCGTCAAACTTCTTCCCTTTTTGTCGTTTATTCTGGACAGAGGAGAGGTCAAAAAGCTTTGGCTACCTCTCTCTCTTTTTGGCTTCGTAGCACGTTTAGCCTATGAGACTGCTGGACAGCAGCCTCCTGAAAGGATTACGGCTCATTCTACTAGAGCTGTGGCTTCCACTTGGGCCTTTAAGAATGAGGCCTCTGTTGAACAGATTTGCAAGGCTGCAACTTGGTCTTCACTTCACACTTTTTCAAAATTTTACAAATTTGACACTTTTGCTTCTTCGGAGGCTGTTTTTGGGAGAAAGGTTCTACAGGCAGTGGTTCCTTCCGTGTAAAGATCCTGCCTGTCCCTCCCGTCATCCGTGTACTTTTAGCTTTGGTATTGGTATCCCATAAGTAATGGATGACCCGTGGACTGACTACACTTAACAAGAGAAAACATAATTTATGCTTACCTGATAAATTCATTTCTCCTGTAGTGTAGTCAGTCCACGGCCCGCCCTGTTTTTTACGGCAGGTCTAAATTTTAAATTAAACTCCAGTCACCACTGCACCCTATAGTTTTCTCCTTTCTCGTTTGGTTTCGGTCGAATGACTGGGTATGACGTAGAGGGGAGGAGCTATATAGCAGCTCTGCTTGGGTGATCCTCTTGCACTTCCTGTTAGGGAGGAGATATAATCCCATAAGTAATGGATGACCCGTGGACTGACTACACTACAGGAGAAATGAATTTATCAGGTAAGCATAAATTATATTTTTTTGTGGGCACTCTGTTTATGTGAATTTGGGACAAACGTTTTTGTGTCTGGGAGTAATGTTTTCTGTTTTATGGGACATTTGCTTGAGGGTTCTTTGGGGTTGTTTATAACCCACATGGCTTTCAGGCAGGGTTTGTTAGTTTTGTGTAGGCCCCAGCAACATTGAGTGAGGTGGGCGGGGCCTATATTTACAAGCAGCAAGCAACTTCTCCTGAGGTCCTGAGAGTCTTCTGAGGGACTAATTGAAGCTTTAAACCCCATATTATCGTTCCTACGGGCAGGTAGGGCCACAGCAGAGCTGTGGCAAGGTGCTTATAGGGCTGTTGAACCGGTTTTAGACATATTTCAATACGTTTTTGCATTTGGGGGTTTATTGCTTATTAACTTGTGGTGTAATCCTTCTAAAGCTTAGTGGGTACACTGTTAAAATTTCAGAAAAATTGAAGCAATTTTAACCTTTTTTGCAGTTTGTGTATGCCTTTTTTTCTCTTAAAGGCACAGTACCGTTTTTGCAAATTGTGTTTTTTTTCATTAAATAAAGTGTTTTCCAAGCTTGCTTGCTTTATTACTAGCCTGTTAAACATGTCTGACACTGAGGAAACTCATTGTTCAATTTGTTTAGAAGCCATTGTGGAACCCCCTCTTAGAATGTGTCCCACTTGTACTGATATGTCTATAAATTGTAAACAGCATATTTTGACTTATAAAAGTTTGGCATTAGATGATTCTCAGACAGGAGGAAATCAGGTTTTGCCATCTAGTTCTCCCCAAGTGTCACAACCAGTAACGCCTGCACAAGCGACGCCAAGTGCTTCTAGTGCGTCTAATTCTTTCGACTTGCAAGATATGGCTTCAGTTATGAATACTACCCTCACAGAGGTTTTATCTAAGCGGCCTGGGTTGCAAGGGAAGCGCAGTAGCTCTGGGTTAAGAACATATGCTGAGCCTTCTGACGCTTTAGTAGCCGTATCCGATATTCCCTCACAATGTTCTGAAGTAGGGATGAGGGATTTGCTGTCTGAGGGAGAGATTTCTGATTCAGGAAAGATGTTCTCTCAGACAGATTCAGATATGACGGCATTTAAATTTAAGCTAGAGCACCTCCGCTTATTGCTCAGGGAGGTTTTAGCTACTCTGGATGATTGTGACCCTATTGTAGTTCCAGAGAAATTGTGTAAAATGGACAAATATTTAGAGGTTCCTGTTTTCACTGATGTGTTTCCGGTCCCTAAGAGGATTTCGGACATTGTTACTAAGGAGTGGGATAAACCAGGTATTCCGTTCTCTCCCCCCTCCTACTTTTAAGAAAATGTTTCCCATTTATGACACCATAAAGGACTCATGGCAGACGGTCCCTAAGGTGGAGGGAGCTATTTCTACCCTGGCTAAGCATACATCTATACCTATTGAAGACAGTTTTGCTTTCATTGATCCTATGGATAAAAAATTAGAGGGTCTCCTAAAGAAAATTTTTGTTCATCAAGGTTTTCTTCTTCAACCTATAGCATGTATTGTTCCTGTAACCACTGCAGCTGCCTTTTGGTTTGAGGCTCTAGAAGAGGCTCTTCAGATGGAGACCCCACTAGATGATATTTTGGACAGAATTAAGGCCCTTAAGTTGGCTAATTCTTTTATTAAAGACGCCGCTTTTCATCTTGCTAAATTAGCGGCTAAGAATTCAGGTTTTGCCATTTTAGCGCGTAGAGCGTTATGGCTTAAGTCCTGGTCAGCTGATGTGTCATCTAAATTTAAGCTTTTGTCCATCCCTTTCAAAGGTAAGACCCTATTCGGGCCTGCATTGAAAGAGATCATTTCAGACATTACTGGAGGGAAGGGTCATACCCTCCCTCAAGATAAGTCAAATAAGACAAGGACCAAACAAAATAATTTTCGTTCCTTTCGAAACTTCAAGAGTGGTCCCTCTACCTCTTCCCCTGCTGCAAAGCAAGAGGGGAACTTTATTCAATCCAAGCCAACCTGGAGACCTAATCAGGCTTGGAACAAGTGTAAACAGGCCAAAAAGCCTGCTGCTGCCACTAAGTCAGCATGAAGGGGTAGCCCCTGATCCGGGACCGGATCTAGTAGGGGGCAGACTCTCTCTCTTTGCTCAGGCCTGGGCAAGAGACGTTCAGGATTCCTGGGCAGTAGAAATTGTAACCCAGGGATACCTTCTAGATTTCAAGGATTCCCCTCCAAGGGGGAGGGTTCCATCTTTCTCAATTGTCTGTAAACCCGACAAAAAGAGAGGCGTTCTTACGCTATGTAGAAGACCTTTTTACCATGGGAGTGATCTGCCCAGTTCCAAAAGCAGAACAGGGGCAGGGGTTCTACTCCAATCTGTTTATAGTTCCCAAAAAGGAGGGAACCTTCAGACCAATTCTGGATCTCAAGATCCTAAACCAATTCCTAAGAGTTCCATCTTTCAAGATGGAGACCATTTGGACTATCTTACCATTGATCCAGGAGGGTCAATATATGACCACCGTGGACTTAAAGGATGCGTATCTGCACATTCCTATCCACAAAGATCATCACCAGTTCCTCAGGTTCGCCTTTCTGGACAAGCATTATCAGTTTGTGGCTCTTCTTTTCGGGTTGGCCACGGCGCCTCAAATCTTCACAAAGGTGCTAGGGTCCCTTCTGGCGGTTCTAAGGCCACGGGGCATAGCAGTGGCGCCTTATCTAGACGACATTCTAATTCAAGCGTCGTCCTTCCAACTAGCCAAGTCTCACACAGACTTAGTGTTGGCCTTTCTAAGGTCTCACAGGGGAAAGTGAACGTAAAAAAGAGTTCTTTCCCCCCCCCCTCACAAGAGTTTCATTTCTAGGGACTCTGATAGACTCGGTGGACATGAAAATATTTCTGACGGAGGTCAGGAAATCAAAGATTTCTTTCATGTAATTAGCAAGAGTCCATGAGCTAGTGACGTATGGGATATACATTCCTACCAGGAGGGGCAAAGTTTCCCAAACCTTAAAATGCCTATAAATACACCCCTCACCACACCCACAATTCAGTTTTACAAACTTTGCCTCCTATGGAGGTGGTGAAGTAAGTTTGTGCTAGATTCTACGTTGATATGCGCTCCGCAGCAGGTTGGAGCCCGGTTTTCCTCTCAGCGTGCAGTGAATGTCAGAGGGATGTGAGGAGAGTATTGCCTATTTGAATGCAATGATCTCCTTCTACGGGGTCTATTTCATAGGTTCTCTGTTATCGGTCATAGAGATTCATCTCTTACCTCCCTTTTCAGATCGACGATATACTCTTATATATATACCATTACCTCTGCTGATTTTCGTTTCAGTACTGGTTTGGCTTTCTACAACATGTAGATGAGTGTCCTGGGGTAAGTAAGTAAGCTTATTTTCTGTGACACTCTAAGCTATGGTTGGGCACTTTTTTATAAAGTTCTAAATATATGTATTCAAACATTTATTTGCCTTGACTCAGGATGTTTAACATTCCTTATTTTCAGACAGTCAGTTTCATACTTGGGATAATGCATTTGTTTCAATCATTTTTTCTTACCTTAAAAAATTTGACTTTTTTTTCTGTGGGCTGTTAGGCTCGCGGGGGCTGAAAATGCTTCATTTTATTGCGTCATTCTTGGCGCTGACTTTTTTGGCGCAAATTTTTTTTTTTTTTTTCTGTTTCCGGCGTCATACGTGTCGCCGGAAGTTGCGTCATTTTTTGACGTTTTTTTGCGCCAAAAAGTGTCGGCGTTCCGGATGTAGCGTCATTTTTGGCGCCAAAAGCATTTAGGCGCCAAATAATGTTGGCGTCTTATTTGGCGCTAAAAAATATGGGCGTCATTTTTGTCTCCACATTATTTAAGTCTCATTATTTATTGCTTCTGGTTGCTAGAAGCTTGTTCACTGGCATTTTTTTCCCATTCCTGAAACTGTCATTTAAGGAATTTGATCAATTTTGCTTTATATGTTGTTTTTTCTATTACATATTGCAAGATGTTCCACGTTGCAACTGAGTCAGAAGATACTTCAGGAAAATCGCTGCCCGGTGCTGGAGCTACCAAGCTAAGTGTATCTGCTATAAATTTTTGGTATCTGTTTCTCCAGCTGTTGTTTGTATTGCATGTCATGACAAACTTATTAATGCAGATAAAATTTCCTTTAGTACTGTTACATTACCTGTTGCTGTTCCGTCAACATCTAATTTTCAGAGTGTTCCTGATAATATAAGAGATTTTATTTTTTAAATCCATTAAGAAGGCTATGTCTGTTATTTCTCCTTCTAGTGTACATAAAAGTCTTTTAAAACTTCTCTTTTTTCAGATGAATTTTTAAATGAACATCATCATTCTGATACTGATAATGGCTCTTCTGGTTCAGAGGTTTCTGTCTCAGAGGTTGATGCTGATAAATCTTTGTATTTGTTCAAGATGGAATTTATTCGTTCTTTATTTAAAGAAGTATTAATTGCATTAGAAATAGAGGATTCTGGTCCTCTTGATACTAAATCTAAACGTTTAAATAAGGTTTTTAAATCTCCTGTAGTTATTCCAAAAGTGTTTAATCTCCCTGATGCTATTTCTGAAGTAATTTCCAGGGAATGGAATAATTTGGGTAATTCATTTACTCCTTCTAAACGTTTAAGCAATTATATCCTGTGCCATCTGACAGATTAGAGTTTTTTGGGACAAAATCCCTAAGGTTAATGGGGCTGTCTCGACTCCTGCTAAACGTACTACTATTCCTACGGCAGATAGTACTTCATTTAAGGATCCTTTAGATAGGAAAATTGAATCCTTTCTAAGAAAAGCTTACTTATGTTCAGGTAATCTTCTTAGACCTGCTATATTTTTAGCGGATGTTGCTGCAGCTTCAACTTTTTGGTTAGAAGCTTTAGCGCAACAAGTAACAGATCATAATTTTATAGCATTATTATTATTCTATAACATGCTAATAATTTTATTTGTGATACCATCTTTTGATATCATTAGAGTTGATGTCAGGTATATGTCTCTAGCTATTTTAGCTAGAAAAGCTTTATGGCTTAAAACTTGGAATGCTGATATGTCTTCTAAGTCGACTTTGCTTTCCCTTTCTTTCCAGGGTAATAAATTATTCGGTTCTCAGTTGGATTCTATTATCTCAACTGTTACTGGAGGGAAGGGAACTTTTTTACCAAAGGATAAAAAATCTAAGGTAAATTTAGGTCTAATAATCATTTTCGTTCCTTTCCTCACAACAAGGAACAAAAGCCTGATCCTTCATCCTCAGGAGCGGTATCAGTTTGGAAACCATTTCTAGTTTGGAATATATCCAAGCCTTATAGAAACCTAAAGCCAGCTCCTAAGTACCCATGAAGGTGCGGCCCTCATTCCAGCTCAGCTGGTATGGGGCAGATTACGTTTTCTTCAAAGAAATTTGGATCAATTCCGTTCACAATCTCTGGTTTCAGAACATTGTTTCAGAAAGGTACAGAATTGGCTTCAAGTTAAGGCCTCCTGCAAAGAGATTTTTTTCTTTTTCGTGTCCCAGTAAACACAGCAAAGGCTCAGCATTTCTGAAATGTGTTTCAGATCTAGAGTTGGCTGGAGTAATTATGCCAGTTCCAATTCTGGAACAGGGGCTGGGGTTTTATTCTATCTCTTCATTGTACCAAAGAAGGTCAATTCCTTCAGACCAGTTCCGGATCTATCAATATTGAATCGTTATGTAAGGATACCAACATTCAAGATGGTAACTGTAGGACTATCCTGCCTTTTGTTTAGCAAGGGCATTATATGTCTACAATAGATTTACAGGATGCATATCTGCATATTCCAATTCATCCAGATCACTTTTAGTTTCTGAGATTCTCTTTTTAGACAAGCATTACCAGTTTTGTGGCTCTACCGTTTGGCCTAGCATCAGCTCCAAGAATTTTTTCAAAGGTTCTCGGTGCCCTTCTGTCTGTAATCAGAGAACAGGGTTTTGGTATTTCCTTATTTGGACGATATCTTGGTACTTGCTCAGTCTTCACATTTTCGCAGAATCTCATACGAATCTACTTGTGTTGTTTCTTCAAGATCATGATTGGAGGATCAATTTATCAATCAGTTCATTGATTCCTCAGACAAGGGTAACCTTTTTAGGTTTCCAGATGGATTCAGTGTCTATGACTCTGTCCTTGTCAGACAAGAGAAGTTTAACATTGATATCAGCTTGTCAAAACCTTCAGTCACAATCATTCCCTTTGGTAGCCTTATGCATGGAAATTTTAGGTCTTAGAACTGCCGCATCGGATGCGATCTCCTTTGCTCGTTTTCACATGCGACCTCTTCAGCTCTGTATGCTGAACCAATGGTGCAGGGATTACACAAAGATATCTCAATTAATATCTTTAAACCGATTATACGACACTCTCTGACATGGTGGACAGATCACCATCGTTTAGTTCAGGGGGCTTCTTTGTTCTTCCGACCTGGACTATAATCTCAACAGATGCAAGTCTTACAGGTTGGGGAGCTGTGTGGGGGTCTCTGACGGCACAAGGGGTTTGGGAATCTCAGGAGGTGAGATTACCGATCAATATTTTGGAACTCCGTGCAATTTTCAGAGCTCTTCAGTCTTGGCCTCTTCTGAAGAGAGAGTTGTTCATTTGTTTTCAGATAGACAATGTCACAACTGTGGCATACATCAATCATCAAGGAGGGACTCACAGTCCTCTGGCTATGAAAGAAGTATCTCGAATTTTGGTTTGGGCGGAATCCAGCTCCTGTCTAATCTCTGCGGTTCATATCCCAGGTATAGACAATTGGGAAGCGGATTATCTCAGTCGCCAAACGTTGCATCCGGGCGAATGGTCTCTTCACTCAGAGGTATTTCTTCAGATTGTTCAAATTTGGGAACTCCCAGAAATAGATCTGATGGCTTCTCATCTAAACAATAAACTTCCCTGGTATCTGTCCAGATCCCGGGATCCTCGGGCGGAGGCAGTGGATGCATTATCACTTCCTTACAAGTGTCATCCTGCCTATATCTTTCCGCCTCTAGTTCTTCTTCCAAGAGTATTCTCCAAGATTCTAAAGGAATGCTCGTTTGTCCTGCTGGTAGCTCCAGCATGGCCTCACAGGTTTTGGTATGCAGATCTTGTCCGGATGGCCTCTTGCCAGCTGTGGACTCTTCCGTTAAGACCAGACTTTCTGTTGCAAGGTTCTTTTTTCCATCAGGATCTCAAATCCTTAAATTTTAAGGTATGGAGTTTGAACGCTTGATTCTTGGTCAAAGAGGTTTCTCTGACTCTGTGATTGATACTATGCGACAGGCTCGTAAATCTGTATCTAGAGAGATATATTATAGAGTCTGGAAGACTTATATTTCTTAGTGTCTTTCTCATCTTTTTTCTTGGCATTCTTTTTGAATACCGAGAATTTTACAGTTTCTTCAGGATGGTTTAGATAAAGGTTTGTCCGCAAGTTCCTTGAAAAGACAAATCTCTGCTCTTTCTGTTCTTTTTCACAGAAGGATTGCTAATCTTCCTGATATTCATTGTTTTGTACAAGCTTTGGTTCGTATAAAACCTGGCATTAAGTCAAATTTCTCCTCCTTGGAGTTTGAATTTGGTTCTGGGGGCTCTTCAAGTTCCTCCTTTTGAACCCATGCATTCTTTGGTCGTTATATTACTTTCTTGGAAAGTTTTGTTTCTTTTGGCCATCTCTTCTGCCAGAAGAGTCTCTGAATTTTCTGCTCTTTCTTGTGAGTCTCCTTTTCTGATTTTGCATCAGGATAAGGCGGTGCTGCGAACTTCTTTTGAATTTTTTACCTAAGGTTGTGAATTCTAACAACATTAGTAGAGAAATTGTGGTTCCTTCATTATGTCCTAATCCTATGAATTCTAAGGAGAAATCATTGCATTCTTTGGATGCTGTTAGAGCTTTGTAATATTATGTTGAAGCTACTAAGTCTTTCCGAAAGACTTCTAGTCTATTTGTCATCTTTTCCGGTTCTAGAAAAGGCCAGAAAGCTTCTGCCATTTCTTTGGCATCTTGGTTGAAATCTTTATTTCATCATGCCTATGTCGAGTCGGGTAAAATTCCGCCTCGAAGGATTACAGCTCATTCTACTAGGTCAGTTTCTACTTCCTGGGCGTTTAGGAATGAAGCTTCGGTTGATCAGATTTGCAAAGCAGCAACTTGGTCCTCTTTGCATACTTTTACTAAATTCTACCATTTTGATGTGTTTTCTTCTTCTGAAGCAGTTTTTGGTAGAAAAGTACTTCAGGCAGTGGTTTCAGTTTGAATCTTCTGCTTCTGTTTTTCATTAAACTTTATTTTGGGTGTGGATTATTTTCAGCAGGAATTGGCTGTCTTTATTTTATCCCTCCCTCTCTAGTGACTCTTGCGTGGAAAGATCCACATCTTGGGTAGTCATTATCCCATACGTCACTAGCTCATGGACTCTTGCTAATTACATGAAAGAAAACATAATTTATGTAAGAACTTACCTGATAAATTCATTTCTTTCATATTAGCAAGAGTCCATGAGGCCCGCCCTTTTTTGTGGTGGTTATGATTTTTTTGTATAAAGCACAATTATTCCAATTCCTTATTTTATATGCTTTCGCACTTTTTTCTTATCACCCCACTTCTTGGCTATTCGTTAAACTGAATTGTGGGTGTGGTGAGGGGTGTATTTTTAGGCATTTTAAGGTTTGGGAAACTTTGCCCCTCCTGGTAGGAATGTATATCCCATACGTCACTAGCTCATGGACTCTTGCTAATATGAAAGAAATGAATTTATCAGGTAAGTTCTTACATAAATTATGTTTTTGTCCATCTGCCGAGCTCTTTATTCCATTCCTCGGCCGTTAGTGGCTCAGTGTATGGAGGTAATCAGACTAATGGTAGCAGTAATGGACATAGTTCCGTTTGCCCGCTTGCATCTCAGACCACTGCAACTATGCATGCTCAATCAGTGGAATGGGGATTATGTGGATTTATCTCCTCAGATAAATCTGGATCAAGAGACCAGAGACTCTCTTCTTTGGTGGTTGTCACAGGATCATCTGTCCCAGGGAATGTGTTTCCGCAGGCCAGAATGGGTTATAGTGACGACAGAAGCCAGTCTTCTGGGCTGGGGTGCAGTCTGGAATTCCCTGAAAGCTCAGTGTTTGTGGACTCGGGAGGAGGCTCTCCTACCGATAAATATTCTGGAATTAAGAGCGATATTCAATGCTCTCCAGGCATGGCCTCAGCTGGCTTCGGCCAGATTCATCAGGTTTCAGTTTGACAACGTCACGACTGTGGCTTATATCAGTCATCAGGGCGGAACAAAGAATTCCTTAGCAATGATAGAGGTCTCAAGGATAATCCAATGGGCAGAGGCTCACTCTTGCCATCTGTCAGCGATCTATATCCCAGGTGTAGAGAACTGAAAGGCAGATTTTCTAAGTCGTCAGACTTTCCATCCGGGGGAGTGGGAACTCCATCCGGAGGTGTTTGCTCAGCTGGTTCGGCTATGAGGCACACCAGAGTTGGATCTGATGGCGTCTCGTCAGAACGCCAAACTTCCTCGTTACGGATCCAGGTCAAGGGATCCTCAGGCAGTACTGATAGATGCTCTAGCAGTACCCTGGTCATTTAACCTGGCTTATGTGTTTCCACCATTCCCTCTCCTTCCGCGTCTGATTGCCAGAATCAAACAGGAGAGAGCTTCGGTGATTTTGATAGCGCCTGCGTGGCCACGCAGGACTTGGTATACAGACCTGGTGGACATGTCATCTCTGTCACCATGGACTCTGCCACTGAGACGGGACCTTTTGATTCAAGGTCCATTCAAGCATCCAAATCTAATTTCTCTGCAACTGACTGCTTGGATATTGAACGCTTGATTCTATCAAAGCGGGGTTTCTCTGAGTCAGTCAGACGTAATTTCTTGATTCATGCTCGAAAGCCTGTTACCAGAAAAATTTATCATAAGATATGGCGTAAATATCTTTTTTGGTGCGAATCCAAAGGCTTCTCCTGGAGTAAAATCAGGATTCCTAGGATTTTGTCTTTTCTCCAAGAGGGATTGGAGAAAGGATTATCAGCTAATTCCCTAAAGGGACAGATATATGCTCTGTCTATTTTGTTGCACAAGCGTCTGGCAGATGTTCCAGACGTTCGGGCTTTTTGTCAGGCTTTAGTTAGAATTAAGCCTGTGTTTAAACCTATTGCTCCGCCATGGAGTCTAAATTTAGTTCTTAGAGTTCTTCAGTGGGTTCCGTTTGAACCCATGCATTCTTTTTATCTTGGAAAGTTTTGTTCCTAGTTGCTATCTCTTCAGCTCGAAGAGTTTCTGAACTATCTGCATTACAATCTGACTCTCCTTATCTTGTACTCCATGCTGATAAGGTGGTTTTGCGTACCAAGCCTGGGTTCCTACCTAAGGTTGTTACTAACAGGAATGTCAATCAAGAAATTGTTGTTCCTTCTCTGTGTCCTAATCCTTCTTGTAAGAAGGAACGTCTGTTGCACAACTTGGACGTGGTTCATGCTTTTGAAATTTTATTTGCAGGCAACCAAAGATTTTCGTCAAACATCTTCTTTGTTGTCTATTCTGGAAAGCGTAGGGGTCAAAAGGCTACGGCGACTTCTCTTTCCTTTTGGCTAAAAAGCATCATCCATTTGGCTTATGAGACTGCTGGACAGCAGCCTCCTGAAAGGATTACAGCTCATTCTACTAGAGCGGTAGCTTCCACATGGGCTTTTAAAAATTATGCTTCTGTTGAACAGATTTGTAAGGCTGCGACTTGGTCGTCGCTTCATACCTTTTCAAAATTTTATAAATTTGATACTTTTGCTTCTTGGAAGGCTATTTTTGGGAGAAAGGTTTTGCATGCAGTGGTGCCTTCCGTTTAGGTTCCTGTCTTGTCCCTCCCTTCATCCGTGTCCTAAAGCTTTGGTATTGGTATCCCACAAGTTAGGATGAATCCATGGACTCTGTACATCATGCAAAAGAAAACAAAATTTATGCTTACCTGATAAATTTCTTTCTTTTGCGATGTACCGTGTCCACTGCCTGCCCTGTCTATTCAAGACAGATAGTATTTTTTTTTAATGTAAACTTCAGTCACCTCTGCACCTTATAGTTTCTCCTTTTCTTCCTTGGCCTTCGGTCGAATGACTGGGGGGTGGAGTTAAGGGGGGAGCTATATAGACAGCTCTGCTGTGGTGCTCTCTTTGCTACTTCCTGTCAAGAAGGACAATATCCCACAAGTTAGGATGAATCCGTGGACTCGGTACATTGCAAGAGAGAAATTTATTAGGTAAGCACAAATTTTGTTTTTTTTCAGACGCTTGGTTCAGGGACGTACAGGATCTGTGGGTCCTGGAGGTCGTACTCAGGGATGCAAGATAGGCTTCAAATCTCATCCGCCCAGGGGCAGATCCCTACTCTCAAACCTGTCTACCAGACAAGAAAAGAGGGATGCCTTTTTAGGGTGCGTTCGGGACCTATCCTCCTTAGGAGTTGTTGTTTCAGTGCCTATCGAAGAAAGAGGTTTGTGGTTTTATTCAAACCTTATTGTGGTGCCAAAGAAGGAGGGAACTTTCTGCCCAATTCTGGCCATAAAGTGCTAAAACAAATTTCTCATTGTCCCTTCCTTTAATATGGAGACGATAAGGTTCATCCTTCCTATAGTTCAGGAAAGCCAGTTTATGACCACTATAGATCTGAAGGATGCTTACCTTCATGTTCCAATCAACAGGGAACACTTTCAGTTCCTGAGGTTTGCATTCCTAGACCAGTTCATTGCCTTTCCGTTTGGCCTAGCTACTGCTCCAAGAATCCTTACGAAGGTTCTGGGGGCTCTTCTAGCAGTTGCCAGAACTCAGGGTATTACAGTAGCACCATCTTTTCGTCTTACGAAAGAATATCGCTCTTACAGTCTTCTTCGATCACATGGATGGAAGCTAAACTTGGAAAAGAGTTCTCTTATCCCAAGTACCAGGGTGGAATTTCTGGGTACTATAATAGACTCCATATCCATGAGGATATTTCTAAAAGACCATAGACGTTGCAAGCTAACTTCGGCATGTCTTGCCCTCCAGACCTCCTTTAGTCCCTCTGTGGCTCAGTGTGTGGAGGTGATTGGTCTATTGGTGTCCTGCATGGACATCATTCTTTTGCCAGTTTCCTGTCAGGGTGCCAGGAATCAAACTGAGACAAGAAGTGTAAAAATAATCACACCTTTATTTATAACAAAGAAATAATAAAAAGTCCACAAGTCAAATAACAAGCCAGGAGTCAAAGCGAGTAGTCAGACACCAGGAAGGACGTCGGACAGCCAGGTTATACACAGGAACTCACAAACAGATCTGTGACAACGCAAGGGCAAAGCATACTGAACAGAGGCCCTTTAAATAATAAGTGATGACATCACAATTCTGAGACTGCAACTTGTCTCGCACGGATGATGTACAACAGTCTGGCCATAAGAGGGCATGCAGGAAATGAGCAGCATCGCATACTCTTCGCCAGATTCAGCAAGAAAAGTTAAGCAAAATGGCTGCCAGCAGCACATGGCAAACAAAGCAGAGAAAAAACCCTGACAGTTCCGTCTCAGAAATTTTAAAACGGTGCATGCTGAGACAGTGGAACGGCGATCCTTCTGCTCTGTCTCTACAGATTGTATTATACAGCCGGTCGAGAGAATCGCTCTCATCTGTTCCCGAGGGACGCGCTTCTTGCATCCTGGGAGATTGTGACTACGGACACAAGCCTATCCTGATGGCGAGCTGTTTGTGGTGCCAGGAAAGCACAGGAGTTGTGGACTCAGGAGGAGTCCTCCCTCCCGATCAATTTTGGAACTACTGGCAATCTTCAATGTTTTGAAGGCTTGGCCACTTCTGGGTTCGTCCCAGTTTATCAAATTCCAACCAGACAATATATCCTCGGTGGCTTACATCAACCATCAGGGGAGAACGAGAAGTTCCTTGGCAATGAAGGAAGTATCTAAGATTCTGGAGTTGGCGGAGGCCCACAGCTGTTCGATGTCAGCGATCCACATTCCGGGTGTGGACAACTGGGAGGCGGATTTTCTCAGCAGGCAATCCTTCCACCCAGGGGAATGGTCTCTCCATCCCAAGGTTTTTGCAGAGATATGCAGGAAGTGGGGGACGCCGGAGATAGATCCCATGGTGTCCCGTCTCAATACCAAGCTACCCTGATACGGGTCGAGGGATCCCCAAGCGAATTTAATAGATGCCCTGGAGGTTCAAGCTCGTATATCTTTTTCCTCCATTACCGCTTCCTCCTCGAGTGGTGGCCCGCATCAAGCAGGAGCGTGTATCAGTAATCCTGATTGCTCCATCGTGGCCGCGAAGGACGTGGTTCGCGGATCTAGTGGTGATGTCCTCATCTCCTCCGTGGAAGTTACATTGTCGCAGACACCTGCTGCTACAAGGTCCATTTGTTAATCAAAATCTAGATTCTCTGAGGCTGACTGCGTTGAGATTGAACACTTAGTCTTAGCCAAGAGAGGTTTCTCTGAGATTGTCATTGATTATTCAAGCTTGTAAATCAGTTACTCGGCGTATCTACCACAAAGGGTGGAGGACCTACTTATTCTGGTGTGAAGAGCGTGGTTTTTCCTGGCACAAAGTTAAGGTTGCCAGGATCTGATCTTTTCTCCAGGATGGACTGGAGAAGGGCCTTTCTGCTTGTTCCCTAAGGGGACAGATTTCGGCCCTGTCGGTTTTATTGCACAAGAGACTGGCTGAGCTTCCAGACGTGCAGTCCTTTGTTAAGGCTCTGATTAGGATCAGACCTGTGTTTTATATCTGGGGCTCCTCATTGGAGCCTAAATCTTGTTCATCGTGTTTTGCAACAGCCTCCGTTTGAGCCTCTACATTCCATTGACATTAAATTGTTATCTTGGAATGTTTTTTTTTAATGGCTTATTGCCTCTGTACGCAGAGTTTCTGAGATCTCTGCTATGCAATGTGAGTTCCCTTATCTGATTTTTCGTGCAGATAAGGCAATTTTACGTACTAATTTAGGTTTTCTTTCTAAGGTTGTGTCAGATCGCAACATCAATCAAGAGATTGTGGTTCCTTCCTTGTGTCCTAATCCTTTTTCATTGAAGGAACGTTTACTTCACCATTTGGATGTGGTTCACACCTTGAAGTTCTATCCTCTGGCTACTAAGGAGTTTAGACAATCTTCCTCTTTGTTGTCTATTCAGGGAAGCGTAAGGGACAGAAGGCTACTTCAATGACTTTTTGGTTAAGGAGTGTCATCCACTTAGCTTACGAGATAGTGGGACATCATCCTCCTGAGAGGATAACGGCTTATTCCACTAGAGCAGTGGCTTCCTCTTGGGCTATTAAGAACGAGGCCTCTATGGATCAGATTTGTAAGGCGGCTACCTGGTCCTCCTTACATACTTTTTCAAAATTTTACAAGTTTGTTTTTGTTTCGTCTGAAGCAGCTTTCGGGAGAAAAGTTTTGCAGGCTGTGGGGCCCTCAGAATAAGGTCCATCTTCCTTTTTGTTCCCTCCTGTTATTCATTCAGTGTCCTCTGGAGCTTGGGTATAGTTTTCCCAACAGTAAGGAATGAAGCCGTGGACTCTCCTTATCTTAGGAAGGAAAACATAATTTTTTTCTTATGACACAGTGAGCCCACGGGATCATCAATTACTGTTGGAGAATATCACTCCTGGCCAGCAGGAGGAGGCAAAGAGCGCCACAGCAAAAGCTGTTAAATACCACTCCCCCTACCCACAAACCCCAGTCATTCTCTTTGCCTTCAGTGCAAGGAGGAGGTGAAGTTATAGGTGTCCTGTAAAAGATTCTTCTATCAAGATTTTGTTTTGCTTGCTCTGATCTTCCCTATCTTCTGGGTCAGCTGTATTCCTCGTTAGTCTCTTCAGTAGGGCTGTGGTAGCTTTTAAGCAGTCAGAAACTTGTGAGGTGAGCCTCACTGTGTTTTCCTGACAGTTGCTGCCCTCTCATAGAATACCAGAGTAGGCTTACTCTGTTCTTCTCCATCCATAGGTCTCTGTGAGGAGTGGCTTCCTCTCATACCGTTGAGATGTCCTTCCTGTCGGACAGGGGTGGAGGTAAGTGCCAATTTTGGATTTTATTCAGCTTTCTTGGCACATAAAAGTTCCACTGCACCATTTATAGGGTAAGTTATCCTGAGTTCAGGATACATAAGACAGGGGCAGGGCTCTGCTGTGTTAGAGTGGGTGAGAATGTGGAAATCAAAACGAAAGTATTCAGTTTATTCTGGTGGCTCAGGTTTCATAGGCAGTCCAATTATTGAATGTTTGGGAGGTGACACATTTAATACAGACGGACCTGGGATTTTTTTCGTTACGGGCCTTTTTTTTGCGACCATTACGTGACGTCACAGGGGCATAGTTCTTCTCCGACTGCAGAGCACTCTTTTCTCCGGTCTCACTTCCTGACAGCTTACACGTAGGGAAATAGCGTGCGTGGTCTGGATTTCAGTCCTCTCCAGTTCAAAGGGCAGGTAGGTACCCCAACTTAGCGATGAGGTGTAGAGGGGCCAGAAGTTTCCCTTTTTATATAAAATCTCAGTTTTTCTTAAAAATCCTGATTAAAGGTTTCGTTTTGCATTGCGGTTGAAAACCAATCCAAGAGACAGTACTTGAATCATTTAGTCAACAAAAATCAAGAGTAAAAAAGTTTTTATTTTTATTTTTTCTGTGTAAAGATGGAAGTTCAGTTTTGAAGCAAGATCTGTTGTAGTGCCCATGTTGAACCTCCTCTGCCTTTTTGTGGTTTTTGCATTGAAATGTATAGACTTTTTGTTATTGAGCCACCAATCTCAGGATTCTGAGGATTCTGTTCAGGCAATGCCACAGTCTCTCCTCCTCAACTACCCCATGTTCCTTTACCGTCTCAAGCAGTGCCCTGCGGTTCCTCGCAGGCTCTTGATGGAGTTTTTTTGAAGGCATAGATTGCTGCCCAGGTATCCTTGGCAGTATCTGAGGCGCTAGCTGGCATTCCCTTGCTGTACGGTAAGTGTAAGAGTAAGTCTAGAGAACCAGACAGTAAGGTTTCTGATTCTGTTCAGGCTAACCAAATTGCTCTGTCCCATAAGTCGGAAGATGAAGATACTCCGATAGCCTCTGAGGGTGAAATCTCAGATTCGGATAGTGTAATCCCTTCTTCTGATGCTGATGTGGTTTCCTTCAGATTTAAGCTTGTACACTTCCGTGTGTTACTTAAGGAGGTTTTAGCTATTTTGGATGACTCTGATGCGCCTGTCGTGGTCAACTCCAAGAAATCTAGTAAATTAAATAGATATTTTGATGTCCCCTCTCCTGGAGAGGTGTTTCCAGTTCCAGACCGGCCCACGGAAATTATCACCCGGGAATGGGAGAGACCAGGGATTCCCTTCTCTCCGTCTCCTGTGTTTAAGAAAATGTTCCCAGTGGCCGATTCCATAAAGGAGTCGTGGCAGACGGTCCCAAAGGTGGAAGGGGCAATTTCCACTTTGGCAAAGAGAACTACTGTTCCTATTGAGGATAGTTGTTCAAAGACCCCATGGATAAAAAAAACTGGAGGCCTTTTTAAAGAAATGTATATTCATCAAGGGTTACAATGGCAACCGGCATTTCCACAGTTTCCAGTGCGCCGGCCTATTGGTTCGACGCTCTGTCTGATTCTCTTCAACCGGAAACTCCCTTGGAGGAAATTCAGGATAGGATAAAGGCTCTTAAATTAGCTAACTCCTTTATTACAGATGCTTCCTTACAGGTCATTAAGTTGGGGGCCAAGATTTCCTGTTTTGCAATCTTAGCACGTAGAGCGTTATGGCTTAAGTCTTGGTCTGCTGATGTTTCTTCCAAATCTAAACTTTTACCAATTTCTTACAA
This sequence comes from Bombina bombina, assembly GCF_027579735.1. Classification (NCBI taxonomy): domain Eukaryota; kingdom Metazoa; phylum Chordata; class Amphibia; order Anura; family Bombinatoridae; genus Bombina; species Bombina bombina. The sequence goes on along the minus strand of NC_069499.1, from coordinate 593,316,827 downwards.
GGGTAAGACTTTGTTCAGTCCAGCCTTAACATAAATTATTTCCGATATCATGGGTGGAAAAGGTTCTTTTTATTTTTTTTGCCTCAAGACAAGAAGAAAAAGATGAAAGGACGCCTGGCTAATTTCTTTCATGTAATTGGTAAGAGTCCATGAGCTAGAGACGTATGGGATATACAATCCTACCAGGAGGGGCAAAGTTTCCCAAACCTCAAAATGCCTATAAATACACCCCTCACCACACCCACAATTCAGTTTTACAAACTTTGCCTCCTATGGAGGTGGTGAAGTAAGTTTGTGCTAGATTCTACGTTAATATGCGCTTCTCAGCATTTTTTGAAGCCCGTTTCCTCTCGGAGTACAGTGAATGTCAGAGGGATGTGAAGGAAGTATCACCTATTGAATGCAATGGTTTTCCTCACTGGGATCTATTTCATAGGTTCTCTGTTATCGGTCGTAGGGATTCATCGCCTACCTCCCTTTTCAGATCGACGATATACTCTCATATTCCATTACCTCTACTGATAATCGTTTCAGTACTGGTTTGGCTATCTGCTATATGTGGATGGGTGTCTTCAGGTAAGTATGTTTTCATTACTTAAGACACTCTCAGCTATGGTTTGGCACTTTAAGTATTTATATAAAGTTCTAAATATATGTTTTGCACTTTATATTTGCCATGATTCAGGTTTCAGTATATTTCCTCTTGCAGACTGTCTGTTTCATATCTGGGAAATGCATTTTTTAGAAATGTATTTCTTACCTGGGGTGTAGTCTTTTTTCAATTGACTGTCATTTTTCAAATTCGCGGGCAGAATTAGTCTCGCGAGGACGCAAAATGCTAAAGTTTATTGCGTCTTTCTTGGCGCGAAGTTACGTTCGTTGATGCAAATTTGTCATTTCCGGCATCTTAGTTGACACCGTGTTCTTTCACAGGGTTGCGTCATCTGACGCGAGTGTGTCGTTTCCGGACGTTTTTGGCGGCAAAAAATATTTTTCTGTTTGTGTGCGTCATACTTGGCGCAAAATATTTTCATTATTTTAGATCCCATTCCAATTTCCCTCTTGCCTTTTTCAATGTCTCTATGAGGGCTATTCTGTTTGCATTTTTTCCCATTCCTGAAACTGCCATATAAGGAAATTGATAATTTTGCTTTACATGTTGTTTTTTTCTCTTAAATTTGCAAGATGTCTCAATCTGATCCTTACTGTTGGATCCCTGCTGCCTGATAACAGTTCAACCAAAGCTAAGTGCATTTGTTGTAAACTTGTGGTGATTATACCTCCAGCTGTGGTTTGTAATAGTTGTCATGATAAACTTTTACATGCAGAAAATGTATCCATCAGTAGTAGTTCATTACCTGTTGCTGTTCCCTCAACATCTAATGCACAAGATATACCTGTAAATTTAAAAGAATTTATTTCTGATTCTATTCAGAAGGCTTTGTCTTCCATTCCGCCTTCTAATAAACGTAAAAGGTCTTTTAAAACTTCTCATAAGGTTGCTGAATTTTCAAATGACCAGCAACATACTGAATTATCCTTATTATTCAGAAGATCCTGTCTCAGATATTGACACTGACAAATCTATATTCGTTCTTTGTTAAAAGAAGTGTTGATTACATTGGATATGGAGGAAACTAGTCCTCTTGATATTAAAACTAGTAAACGTTTAAATTCTGTTTATAAACCTCCTGTGGTTATTCCAGAGGTTTTTCCAGTTCCTGATGCTATTTCTGATATGATTTCTAAAGAATGGAGTAGACCTGGTGGTACTTTTATTCCTTCTTCAAGGTTTAAAAAGTTGTATCCTTTGCCAGCAGTTAGAGTTTGGGGAAAAGAAAAAGTTGATGGGGCTATCTCTACTCTTGCTAAACGTACTACTATTCCTACGGAAGATAGTCCTTCTTTTAAAGATCCTTTAGATAGGAAACTTGAATCTTATCTAAGGAAAGCTTATTTATATTCAGGTCATCTTCTTAGGCCTGCAATTGCTTTGGCTGATGTTGCAGTTGCTTCAACTTTTTGGTTGGATACTTTAGCGCAACAAGTATCGGATCATTATTTGTCTAGCATTGTTAAGTTAATTCAACATGCTAATAATTTAATTTGTGATGCCATTTTTGATATTATCAAAATTGATGTTAAATCTATGTCTTTAGCTATTTTAGCTAGAAGAGCTTTGTGGCTCAAATCTTGGAATGCTGATATGACTTCTAAGTCCAGATTGCTATCTCTTTCTTTCCAAGGTAATAAATTATTTGGTTCTCAGTTGGATTCAATAATTCCAACTGTTACTGGGGGGAAGGGAGTTTTCTCTTGTTAAGTGTGTTCAGTCCACGGGTCATTCATTACTTATGGGATATATTCTCCTTCCCAACAGGAAGTTGCAAGAGGATCACCCAAGCAGAGCTGCTATATAGCTCCTCCCCTCACATGTCATATCCAGTCATTCTCTTGCAACCCTCAACAAAGGAGGTCGCGAGAGGAGCTGGAGTTTTTACTTAACTATTCTTCAATCAAAAGTTTGTTATTTTAAATGGCACCGGAGTGTGCTATTTTTCTATCTCAGGCAGTATTTGGAAGAAGAAACTGCCTGCGTTTTTTATCTATGATCTTAGCAGGCGTAACTAAGATCCACTGGCTGTTCTCGACATTCTGAGGAGTGGGGTAACTTCAGAAACTGGGAATAGCATGCAGGGTCCTCCGCAAATGAGGTATGTGCAGTACTTTATTTTCTGGGAATGGAATTGACTAAGAAAATACTGCTGTTACCATATGATGTAAGTACAGCCTTAAATGCAGTAGTAGCAACTGGTATCAGGCTGATAAATGTATGCGCAGTCGAGTTATATTCTAGGGACTAGAATTTGACTGAGAAAATACTGTTAACACTGAAATAATACTTAAGCCTTCTCTGCAGTGGTAGCGACTGGTAGCAGGCTTAGTGATAGCTTTGCATGACATTGAAAAATGTTGTTTTTTAATAAAACGTTTACTGGCATGTTATTCGTTTTTGTGAGGTATTTTGGTGATAAATCGCTTTGGGCATGATTTTTTTCCACATGGCTAACATATTTTTCTGCATGGAAACCGTTATATCAGGGCTCCCACTGTTGTGATTGGAGTGGGAGGGCCCTTGTTTTAGCGCCTTGTTGCGCAGTTAAAATTATTGCACAGTCTTTCTGCTTCTTCCTCCTTGTTCCAGGACGTCTCTAGAGAGCTCAGGGGTCTGCAAATTTCATTTGTGAGGGAGGTAATCAGTCACAGCAGATCTGTGACAGTGTGCTGACTGTGATTAAAAGCGTTAAAATCTTAATTGATATCTGTTTTATCCGTTTTGGGTATTGAGGGGTTAATCATCCTTTTGCTAATGGGTGCAATCCTCTGCTAATAATACACTTCTTGTTAAGAATTGTTTAATTATATCTGTATTTTTGAAGCGCTGCAGCGTTTTTTATATTGCTTGTAAACTTATTGAAAGTGATTTCCAAGCTTGTTAGTTTCATTGCTAAGTTCTGTTTTAAACATGTCTGATTCAGAGGAAACTGTTTGTTCATCATGTCCAAAAGCCAATGTGGAGCCCAATAGAACGATGTGTACCAATTGTATTGATATTGCTTTGAATAAAAGTCAATCTGTACCGATAAAGAAGCTATCACCAGACAACGAGGGGGAAGTTATGCCGCCTAACTCTCCTCACGTGTCAGTACCTGCGTCTCCCGCTCGGGAGATGCGTAGGATTGAGACACCTAGTACATCTAGGCCCTTACAAATCACTTTACATGATATGGCTAATGTTATGAAAGAAGTATTATATAATATGCCCGAATTAAGGGGCAAACGCGATAGCTCTGGGTTAAGGACAGAGCTCGCTGATGACACGAGAGCCATGTCTGATACTGCGTCACAATTTGCAGAACATGAGGACGGTGAGCTTCATTCTGTCGGTGACAGTTCTGATCCGGGGAGACCGGATTCAGAAATTTCAAATTTTAAATTTAAGCTTGAGAACCTCCGTGTATTACTAGGGGAGGTATTAGCGGCTCTGAATGATTGCGACACGGTGGCAATTCCAGAGAAATTGTGTAGGTTGGATAGATACTATGCGGTACCGGTGTGTACTGACGTTTTTCCTATACCAAAAAGACTTACAGAAATTATAAGTAAGGAGTGGGATAGACCTGGTGTGCCTTTTTCCCCTCCCCCGATATTTAGAAAAATGTTCCCTATAGACGCCACCACACGAGACTTATGGCAGACGGTCCCTAAGGTGGAGGGAGCAGTTTCTACGTTAGCCAAGCGTACCACTATCCCGGTGGAGGATAGCTGTGCTTTCTCAGATCCAATGGATAAAAAATTAGAGTGTTATCTTAAGAAAATGTTTGTTCAACAGGGTTTTATATTGCAGCCTCTTGCATGCATTGCGCCTGTCACGGCTGCAGCGGCATTCTGGTTTGAGTCTCTGGAAGAGGCGATTCGCACAGAGCCGTTGGATGAGGCCTTGAGCAAAGTTAGAACCCTTAAGCAAGCTAATGCGTTTGTTTCAGATGCCATAGTACATCTAACCAAACTTACGGCTAAAAATTCCGGATTCGCCATACAGGAGCGCAGAGCGCTCTGGCTTAAATCCTGGTCAGCGGATGTAACTACCAAGTCTAAACTACTTAACATTCCTTTCAAAGGGCAGACCTGATTCGGGCCCGGCTTGAAGGAAATTATTGCTGACATTACGGGAGGTAAGGGCCACGCCCTTCCTCAGGACAGGGCCAAACCAAAGGCCAAACAGTCTAATTTTCGTGCCTTTTGTAACTTCAAGGCAGGAGCAGCATCGACTTCCTCCGCTCCAAAACAGGAAGGAACTACTGCTCGTTACAGACAAGGTTGGAAAGGCAACCAGTCATGGAACAAGGGCAAGCAGGCCAGAAAGCCTACTCCCGCCCCTAAAACAGCATGAAGTCAGGGCCCCCTATCCAGAGATGGATTTAGTGGGGGGCAGACTTTCTCTCTTTGCCCAGGCTTGGGCAAGAGATGTGCAGGATCCCTGGACGTTAAAGATTATATCTCAGGGATACCTTCTGGATTTCAAAACCTCTCCTCCACAAGGGAGGTTCCATCTTTCGAGGTTATCGACAAACCTAGTAAAGAGAGAGGCATTTCTACAATGTGTACAAGACCTCTTAATCATGGGGGTGATCCACTCAGTTCCGCGATCGGAACAGGGACAAGGATTTTACTCAAATCTATTTGTGGTTCCCAAAAAAGAGGGAACCTTCAGACCAATCTTGGACTTAAAGATCTTAAACAAATTCCTAAGGGTACCATCGTTCAAGATGGAAACCATTCAAACCATCCTACCCATGATCCAAGAGGGTCAATATATGACCACGGTGGACTTAAAGGATGCTTACCTTCATATACCGATTCACAAAGATCATTATCGGTACCTGAGGTTTGCCTTTCTAGACAGGCATTACCAGTTTGTGGCTCTTCCCTTCGGGTTAGCCACGGCCCGAGAATTTTTACGAAGGTTCTGGGCTCACTTCTGGCGGTACTAAGACCACGAGGCATAGCGGTGGCTCCGTACCTAGACGACATTCTGATACAAAAATAAAAAAACTAAGCCGTTATGGCTAAATAAAAATGTGTTAAGAGAAATTAGGAAAAAACGTAGGGCATTTAAATTATTAAAAGAAAATAGTACAGACTCAGCATACAATATTTATAAGGAATGTAACAAAGCATGCAAAAAAGCAATCAAATTAGCCAAAATTGAAAATGAAAAATTAATTGCCAAGGATTCTAAGTCTAACCCTAAAAGGTTCTTTAAGTACATAAATAGCAAAAAATCTAAAAAGGATAATATAGGTACATTAAAATGTGTGGAGGGTAGCATGATAAATAATGACAGGGAGAAGGCTGAGGTACTAAACCAGTTTTTTTTCTTCAGTATACACAAGAGAGGAACCATTGAATGATACTTTGGAACAGAATAGAACATGCCAGTCCATACCACTAACTGGGTTTTGTTTAGAGGATATCAGGAAAAAACTAAAAAATATTAAGGTAAATAAAACTCCAGGCCCAGATGGAATACACCCAAGGGTGTTAAGTGAACTTAGCACTGTTATAGACAAACCTTTACTCTTAATTTTTCAAGACTCATTATCCTCAGGCATGGTACCCCAGGATTGGCGTAAAGCTGATGTGGTGCCACTCTTCAAAAAGGGAAGCAGGGATGATCCAGGAAGCTATAGACCAGTTAGTCTGACATCAATAGTGGGGAAGATATTTGAAGGGATTATAAGGGATTATATTGATGAGCATATTTGTGTAAACAAGATTATGAGTTCTAATCAGCATGGCTTTAGGAGAAATAGATCATGTCAAACTAATCTAATTAGATTCTACGAGGAAGTAAGTAAAAATATAGATAAAGGGGAATCAGTTGATGTGATATACTTAGATTTTGCAAAGGCATTTGATACAGTGCCACATGAGAGATTAATGCACAAAATTAAGGGACTGGGAATAGCTGAAAATGTTAGCTCATGGATAAATAACTGGATAAAAGATAGGGAGCAACGAGTAGTAGTAAATGGATCATACTCAGATTGGACAAAGGTAATCAGTGGCGTCCCCCAGGGATCAGAACTGGGCCCTGTTCTTTTTAATATTTTTATAAATGACTTGGAGCAAGGATTAAATAGCGACATCTCTATTTTTGCAGATGATACTAAGTTAAGTAAGGTCATTAGGTCAGAGCAGGACGAACTCTCTTTACAAAGGGATTTGCTCAAATTAGAACTATGGGCAAGTGAATGGAAAATGAGATTTAATACGGAAAAATGTAAGGTTCTACATTTTGGAAGTAAAAATAAGCAGGCTACGTATTTTTTAAATGGGACAAGACTTAGCCAAACACAGGAGGAAAGGGATTTGGGAGTAGTAATAGATAACAAGCTAAAGATGAGTGCACAATGCAGGGCAGCGGCTTCAAAGGCTAATAAGATACTAGCATGTATTAAAAGAGGCATTGATTCAAGGGAGGAAAGCATAATTCTGTCATTATATAAAGCCCTGGTAAGACCTCACCTTGAGTTTGGAGTGCAGTTCTGGGGACCGATTGCTAAAAAAGATATTGCAGAACTAGAAAAAGTTCAGAGAAGGGCCACAAAGCTAATAAGGGGATTGGAGAAATTAACCTATGAAGAGAGGCTAGCCAAACTGGGTCTGTTCTCTTTAGAAAAAAGGCGCTTGAGAGGTGACATGATTACTTTATATAAATATATTCAAGGCCCATATACAGAGATGGCAGAAGCTCTTTTTATTCCAAGAAAATTGTTTCTGACAAGAGGTCATAATTTAAGGTTGGAGGAAAGGAGATTTAATCTCCTGCAACGGAAACGTTTTTTCACTGTAAGAGCAATAAAATTGTGGAACTCATTACCAAAGGAGGTAGTGAATGACAATACCATAGATTCATTTAAAAATAGTCTGGATAAATTTCTGTATATAAACAAAATTCATGGATATGATTGCTAGTATTAAATGGGTCACATTTTAATGGGGTTATTTAAGCTTAACTGGAGCTTTTTGTAAGTATTTTAGATTTGTATAGGTTGAACTCGATGGACTTCAGTCTTTTTTTCAACCTTATCTACTATGTTACTATGTTACATCTACAAGCGTCAAGTTTTCAGAATGCAAAGTCTCATACAGAGATAGTTCTAGCATTTCTGAGGTCGCATGGGTGGAAAGTGAACGTGGAAAAGAGTTCTCTGTTACCACTCACAAGGGTTCCTTTTCTAGGGACTCTTATAGATTCTGTAGAGATGAAGATTTACCTGACGGAGTCCAGGTTATCAAAGATTCTCAATGCTTGCCGTGTCCTTCATTCCGTTCCAAGCCCATCAGTAGCTCAGTGCATGGAGGTAATCGGCTTAATGGTCGCGGCAATGGACATAGTGCCATTTGCGCGCCTGCATCTCAGACCGCTGCAACTATGCATGCTCAGTCAATGGAACGGGGATTACTCAGATCTGTCCCCTTTGCTAAATCTGGACCATTAGACCAGAGATTCGCTTCTTTGGTGGTTGTCACCGGTTCATCTGTCCAAAGGAATGACCTTTCGCAGGCCAGATTGGACGATTGTAACAACGGATGCCAGCCTTCTAGGCTGGGGAGCGGTCTGGAATTCCCTGAAGGCTCAGGGATCGTGGACTCAGGAGGAGAAACTCCTCCCAATAAACATTCTAGAATTAAGAGCAATATTCAATGCTCTTCTAGCTTGGCCTCAGTTAGCAAAGCTGAGGTTCATCAGATTTCAGTCGGACAATATCACGACTGTGGCTTACATCAATCATCAAGGGGGAACCAGGAGTTCCCTAGCGATGTTGGAAGTCTCGAAGATAATTCGCTGGGCAGAGTCTCACTCTTGCCACCTGTCAGCGATTCACATCCCAGGCGTAGAGAACTGGGAGGCGGATTTCCTAAGTCGCCAGACTTTTCATCCGGGAGAGTGGGAACTTCACCCGGAGGTATTTGCTCAACTGATTCGTCGTTGGGGCAAACCGGATCTGGATCTCATGGCATCTCGCCAGAACGCGAAGCTTCCTTGTTACGGATCCAGGTCCAGGGACCCGGGAGCGGTGCTGGTAGATGCATTAGCAGCCCCTTGGGTTTTCAACATAGCTTATGTGTTTCCACCATTTCCGTTGCTACCTCGGCTGATTGCCAGGATCAAACAGGAGAGGGCATCGGTGATTCTGATAGCGCCTGCGTGGCCACGCAGGACCTGGTATGCAGACCTAGTGGACATGTCGTCCTGTCCACCATGGTCTCTTCCTCTGAGGCAGGACCTTCTAATTCAGGGTCCTTTCAACCATCCAAACCTAATTTCTCTGAGGCTGACTGCCTGGAAATTGAACGCTTGATTCTATCAAAGCGTGGGTTTTCGGATTCGGTTATTGATACATTAATACAGGCTCGGAAACCTGTGACAAGAAAAATTTACCATAAGATATGGCGTAAATATTTATATTGGTGCGAATCCAAGAGTTACTCATGGAGTAAGGTTAGGATTCCTAGGATATTAGCTTTTCTACAAGAGGCTTTAGAAAAGGGTTTATCCGCTAGTTCGCTAAAGGGACAGATTTCAGCTCTGTCTATTCTTTTACACAAACGTCTGGCAGAGCATCCAGACATCCAGGCCTTTTGTCAGGCTTTGGCTAGAATTAAGCCTGTGTTTAAAGCTGTTGCTCCTCCGTGGAGCTTAAACTTGGTTCTTAAAGTTCTTCAGGGTGTTCCGTTTGAACCCCTTCATTCCATTGATATTAAGCTTTTATCTTGGAAAGTTTTGTTTTTGATGGCTATTTCCTCGGCTCGAAGAGTCTCGGAGTTATCTGCCTTACATTGTGATTCTCCTTATCTGATCTTTCATTCAGACAAGGTAGTTCTGCGTACTAAACCTGGGTTTTTACCTAAGGTTGTTTCTAACAGGAATATCAATCATGAGATTGTTGTTCCTTCATTATGTCCTAATCCTTCTTCAAAGAAGTAACGTCTTTTGCATAATCTAGACGTGGTCCGTGCTCTGAAGTTCTACTTACAGGCAACTAAAGATTTTAGACAAACTTCTTCTGTTTGTCGTTTACTCTGGACAGAGGAGAGGTCAAAAGGCTTCGGCTACCTCTCTCTCTTTTTGGCTTCGTAGCATAATGCGTTTAGCCTATGAGACTGCTGGACAGCAGCCTCCTGAAAGAATTACAGCTCATTCCACTAGAGCTGTGGCTTCCACCTGGGCCTTTAAGAATGAGGCCTCTGTTGAACAGATTTGCAAGGCTGCAACTTGGTCTTCACTTCATACTTTTTCCAAATTTTACAAATTTGACACTTTCGCTTCTTCGGAGGCTGGTTTTGGGAGAAAGGTTCTACAGGCAGTGGTTCCTTCTGTTTAATGTTCCTGCCTTGTCCCTCCCATCATCTGTGTACTTAGCTTTGGTATTGGTATCCCATAAGTAATGGATGACCCGTGAACTGAACACACTTAACAAGAGAAAACATAATTTATGCTTACCTGATAAATTTATTTCTCTTGTAGTGTGTTCAGTCCACGGCCCACCCTGTCTTTTTCAGGCAGGTTCTAAATTTTAACATTATAACTCCAGTCACCACTGCACCTTATAGTTTCTCCTTTCTCGTCTTGTTTCGGTCGAATGACTGGATATGACATGTGAGGGGAGGAGCTATATAGCAGCTCTGCTTGGGTGATCCTCTTGCAACTTCCTGTTGGGAAGGAGAATATATCCCATAAGTAATGGATGACCCGTGGACTGAACACACTACAAGAGAAATAAATTTATCAGGTAAGCATAAATTATGTTTTTTTGCCTCAGGATAAAAAAAACCTAAGGGTAAATCTAAAGCTTTTAACCATTTTCGTTCCTTTCGACAAAATAAGGAACAGAAACCTAATCCTTCCCCCAAGGAATCTGCTTCCAATTGGAAGCCTTCTTCAAATTGGAATAAATCCAAGCCATTTAAGAGATCAAAACCAGCCCCCAAGTCTGCATGAAGGTGCAGCCCTCATTCCAGCTCAGCTGGTAGGGGGCAAATTAAAATTTTTCAAAGATGTTTGGATCAATTCGGTCCAAAATCATTGGATTCAGAGTATTGTCTCTCAGGGGTACAAAATAGGATTCTGAGTAAGACCGCCTGTGAGAAGATTTTTTCTCTCACGCATTCCGGTAAACCTTGTAAAGTCTCAGGCTTTTCTGAAGTGTGTTTCAGACCTGGAGTTTTCAGGGGTAATCATGCCAGTTCCGTTTCAGGAACAGGGTCTGGGGTTTTATTCAAATCTATTCATTGTCCCAAAGAAAGAAAATTCATTCAGACCAGTTTTTGATCTAAAGATTTTGAATCGATATGTAAGAGTACCAACTTTCAAAATTGTGACTATAAGGACTATTCTGCCTTTTGTTCAGCAAGGGCATTATATGTCCACAATAGACTTACAGGATGTATATCTTCATATTCCGATTCATCCAGATCACTATCAGTTCCTGAGATTCTCTTTTCAAGACAACCATTACCAATTTGTTGCTCTTCCTTTTGGCCTAGTGACAGCTCCAAGAATCTTTTCAAAGGTTCTAGGTGCTCAGTCTTTACGTTCTGCAGAATCTCACACAAATCGACTAGTGTTGTTTCTTTGAAGATATGGTTGGAGGATCAATTTACCAAAAAGCTCTTTGATTCCTCAGACAAGGGTAACCTTTTTAGGTTTCCAGATAGATTCAGTGTCCATGACTTTGTCCTTCAGTCTCAGTAATTCCCTTCAGTAGCTATGTGCATGGAAGTTTTAGGTCTCATGACTGCAGTATCGGGCACGATCCCCTTTGCTCATTTTCATATGAGACCTCTCCAGCTTTGTATGCTGAATCAATGGTGCAGGGATTATACAAGGATATCACAATTAATATCCTTAAATCCCAATGTTCGACTTTCTCTGACTTGATGGTTAGATCACCATCGTGTTATTCTAGGGGCCTCTTTCGTTTGTCCAACCTGGACTGTGATCACAACAGATGCAAGTCTTTCAGGTTGGGGAGCTGTTTGGGGATCTCTGACAGCACAAGGAGTTTGGAAATCTCAAGAGGCGAGATTACCAATCAATATTTTGGAACTCCGTGCAATTCTCAGGGCTATTCAATTTTGGCCTCTGTTGAAGAGAGAACCGTTCATTTGTTTTCAGACAGAAAATATCACAACTGTGGCATATGTCAATCATCAGGGTGGGACTCACAGTCCTCAAGCTATGAAAGAAGTATCTCTGATACCTGTTTGGGCAGAATCCAGCTCCTGTCTAATTTCTGCAGTTCATCTCCCAGGTATAGACAATTGGGAAGCGGATTACCTCAGTCGTCAGACTTTACATCCGGGAGAATTGTCTCTCCACCCAGATGTGTTTTCTCTAATTGTTCAGATGTGGGGGCTTCCAGAAATAGATCTGATGGCATCTAATCTAAAGAGAAAAACTTCCCAGGTACCTGTCCAGGTCCAGGGATCCTCAGGCGGAAGCAGTGGATGCATTGACACTTCCTTGGTGTTATCAACCTGCTAATATTTTCCCACCTCTAGTTCTTCTTCCAAGAGTGATCTCCAAGATCATCATGGAGCAATCGTTTGTGCTACTGGTAGCTCCAGCATGGCCTCACAGGTTTTGGTATGCGGATCTTGTTCGGATATCCAGTTGCCAACCTTGGCCACTTCCACTAAGGTTAGACCTTCTATCTCAAGGTCCGTTTTTCCATCAGGATCTCAAATCATTACATTTGAAGGTATGGAGATTGAACGCTTAGTGCTTAGTCATAGAGGTTTCTCTGACTCAGTGATTAATACTATGTTGCAGGCTCATAAATCTGTTTCTAGAAAGATTTATTATCGAGTTTGTAAGACTTACATTTCATGGTGTTCTTCTCATAAATTCTCTTGGCATTCTTTTAGAATTCCTAGAATTTTACAGTTTCTTCAGGGTGGTTTAGATAAAGGTTTGTCTGCAAGTTCATTGAAAGGACAAATCTCTGCTCTTTCTGTTTTATTTCATAGAAAGATTGCTAAACTTCCTGATATTCATTGTTTTGTGCAGGCTTTGGTAAGTATCAAGCCTGTCATTAAATCAATCTCTCCTCCTTCGAATTTTAATTTAGTTATGAAGGCTTTACAGGCTCCTCTGTTTGAGCCTATGCATTCTTTGGACATTAAACTACTTTCTTGGAAAGTGTTGTTTCTTTTGGCCATCTCTTCTGCTAGAAGAGTTTCTGAATTATCCGCTCTCTTGTGAATCTCCTTTTCTGATTTTTCATCAGGATAAGGCGGTTTTGCGGACTTGATTTAAATTCTTACCTAAGGTTGTAAATTCTAACAACATTAATAGAGAAATTGTTGTCCCTTCCTTGTGTCCTAATCATAAGAATTCTTTGGAGAGATCCTTACATTCTTTGGATGTGGTAAGAGCTTTGAAATATTATGCTGAAGCTACTAAAGATTTCAGGAAGACTTCTAGTCTATTTGTGATATTTTCTGGTTCTAGGAACGGTCAGAAGGCTTCTGCTGTTTCCTTGGCTTTTTTTTTTTAGTCGGGTCAAGCCCCGCCCTCAGAGAATTACAGCTCATCCTACTAGATCAGTTTCTACTTTGTGGGCTTTGAAGAATGAAGCTCCAGTTGATCAGATTTTCAAGGCAGCAAGTTGGTCTTCTTTGCATACATTTACTAAATTCTACCATTTTGATGTATTTGCCTCTTCGGAAGCAGTTTTTGGTAGAAAAGTTCTGCAGGCAGCTGTTTCAGTTTGATTCTTCTGCTTTTGATTTAAGTTTTTCCTTTCATTTATGAGAATAAACTTATATTTTGGGTTGTGGATTAATTTTTACAGCGGAAAATGGCTGTTTTTATTTTTTTCCCACCCTCTCTAGTGACTCTTGAGTGGAGTTCCACATCTTGGGTATTGCTATCCCATACGTCACTAGCTCATGGACTCTTGCCAATTACATGAAAGAAAGCATAATTTATGTAAGAACTTACCTGATAAATTCATTTCTTTCATATTGGCAAGAGTCCATGAGGTCCACCCCCTTTTTTTGATGGTTATGATTTTTTTTGTATAAAGCACAATTATTTCCAAATTCCTTTGTTGATGCTTTTTACTCCTTTCTTTATCACCCCACTACTTGACTATTCGTTAAACTGAATTGTGGGTGTGGTGAGGGGTGTATTTATATGCATTTTGAGGTTTGGGAAACTTTGCCCCTCCTGTTAGGATTGTATATCCCATGCGTCACTAGCTCATTGACTCTTGCCAATATGAAAGAAATGAATTTATCAGGTAAGTTCTTGCATAAATTATGTTTTTCGCTTTTTTCGTAAATAGAGGTAAATCTTCCCAGGCCTCTTCCAAGCAAGAACACCCCAAGCCTTCTTGGAAGCCTAGTCAGTCTTGGAACAAGGGGAAGCATTCCAAGAAACCTGCCGCTCAATCCAAGTCAGCATGAAGGGGTTGCCCCCCGATCCGGGAGCGGATGAGGTGGGGGGCAGACTCTTTGTTTACGCAAGCTTGGGAAAGAGATGTTCCGGACCCGTGGGCAGTGAACATAGGTTCCCAGGGGTACAAGTTGGAGTTCAAAACTTTCCCTCCAAGGTGCAGGTTCCACCTTTCAAGATTATCTGTAGACCAGACAAAAAGAGAGGCATTCTTGAAATGCGTTCAGGTCCTTTCCCTCTCAGGAGTGATAGCGCCTGTCCCAGAACAGGGTCTAGGGTTTTACTCAAACCTGTTTGTGGTTCCCAAAAAAGAAGGTACTTTCAGGCCCATTCTAGATCTCAAGTTATTAAACAAACTCCTCAGAGTTCCGTCCTTCAAGATGGAGACTATCCGCTCCCTTCTACCCCTGATTCAAGAGGGTCAATTTATGTCAACCATAGACCTGAAGGATGCTTACCTTCACGTTCCCATTCAGAGGGACCATAAAAATATCTGAGGTTTGCCTATCTAGACAAACACTATCAATTTGTGTCTCTTCCTTTCGGCCTTGCCACAGCACCCATAGTCTTTTCAAAGGTTCTGGAAGCTCTATTGGCAGTAATTTGGGCCCGGGGAATTGCAGTGGAGCCTTATCTGGACAACATTCTAGTTCAGGCGCCATCTCTGCAACTGGCAGAATCTCACACACGAACCATGTTGGCGTTTCTTCGTGCCCACGGTTGGAAGGTCAATCTGGAGAAAAGTTATCTTATTCCAGCTGGGAACCATTATATATTCTCTAATAATGATGATATTTCTGACCGAGGTCAGAAAAGACAAGATTCTGTCCGCTTGTCTGTCTCTACAGTCGGCGGATCGGCCATCAGTAGCCCAATGCATAGAGATAATCGGGTTTATGGTGGCTTCCATGGACATAGTTCCGTTTGCTCGGTTCCATCTGAGACCTCTGTAGCTATGCATGCTCGCTCAGTGGAACGGGGATTATACAAATCTATCTTTCAGAATAGTTCTGGATCAATCAACAAAGGACTCCCTACTGTGGTGGCTGTCACAATAACATCTGTCCCAGGGGACGTGTTTTCAGAGACCCTCTTGGGTAATTGTGACCACGGATGCCAGTCTGTAAGGTTGGGGTGCAGTCTGGCGCTCGTTGAAGGCGCAGGGACTTTGGTCTCAGGAGGAATCTGCTCTCCCCATAAACATTCTGGAGTTGAGAGCGATCTTCAATGCCTTGATGACTTGGCCTCAACTGGCTCTGGCCAGGTTTATCAGATTCCAGACGGACAACATAACCTCAGTGGCCTACATCAACCACCAAGGGGGAACTCTGAGCTCCTTAGCCATGAAGGATGTGGCCCGGATCATCCAGTGGTCGGAGGCTCACAATTGTTGTCTATATGCCATCCACATTCCAGGGGTGGACAATTGGGAAGCGGACTTCTTGAGCAGCCAGACTTTCCATCCTGGGGAGTGGGAACTTCATCCAGAAGTTTTCTCCAGGGTGTAACAGCCAAATGGGGGTTACCAAAATTGGATCTGATAGTGTCAGAACACCATGATCCCCAAGTACGGTTCGAGGTCAAGGGATCCTCAAGCCTTTCTGATAGATGCTCTGGCAGTTCCTTGGAACTTCAGGTTGGCGTACCTGTTTCCTCCGTTTGCTCTCCGTCCGAGAATCATCGCTCGGATCAAGCAGGAGAGAGCATCAGTGATTCTAATAGCTCCTGCGTGGCCTCACAGGATCTGGTATGCGTATCTAGTACAGATGTCGTCCCCTACCTCTATGGAGACTACCTCTCAGGAAGGACCTTATGCTTCAAGGGCCCTTTCTTCATCCGAATCTGGTTTCTCTGAAACTGACTGCTTGGAGATTGAACGCTTGATTTTGGCCATGCGTGGTTTTTCCGAGTAGGTTATTGAGACCATGGTTCAGGCTCATAAGCCTATTACTAGAAGAATTTACCATAAGATATGGCGTAAATATCTTTATTGGTGTGAGTCTAAGAGATATTCTTGGAGTAAGGTCAGGATCCCAAGGATTTTATCTTTTCTCCAGGAAGGCCTTGAGAAGGGGTTATCTGTCAGTACCCTCAAGGGTCAGATTTCGGCTCTTTCCATTCTACTTCACAAGCATCTGGCGGACATGCCGGATGTACAATCCTTTTGTCAGGCTCTGATCAGAATCAGGCCTGTGTTTAAATCAATTGCTCCACCATGGAGTCTTAACCTTGTTCTTAAAGTTTGAGCCCATGAACTCCATAGATATTAAATTATCTTGAAAGGTTTTGTTTCTTACTGCTATTTCTTCTGCTCGGAGAGTTTCTAAACTCTCTGCCTTGCAGTGTGATCCTCCTCATCTAATTTTTCATGCAGATAAGGCAGTTTTCCATACCAAGTTTAGTTTTCTTCCTAAGGTTGTTTCGGACAGGAATATTAACCAGGAAATCGTTGTTCCTTCTCTCTGTCCTAATCCTTCTTCTCTCAAGGAACGCTTATTAGACAACTTAGACGTTGTACGTGCTCTTAAGTTCTATTTGCAGGCTACAAAAGACTTTCATCAGTCTTCTACTTTGTTTGTTTGCTTTTCTGGGAAACGTAAGGGTCAGAAAGCTTCCGCTACTTCTCTTTATCTATGGTTGAATTATTATTCTCTTGGCATATGAGACTGCTGGACAGCAGCCTCCTGAGAGAATTACAGCTCATTCCACCCGGGCGGTGTCTTCTTCATGGGCCTTCAAGAATGAGGCCTCTGTAGAACAGATCTGTAAGGCTGTGACTTGGTCTTCTTTGCACACTTTTTCAAAATTCTATAAATTTGATACTTTTGCCTCGGCTGAGGCTTCTTTTGGGAGAAAGGTTCTTCAAGCAGTGGTGCCTTCTGTTTAGGTTACCTGTCTTGTCCCTCCCTTATCTTTGTCCTCTAGCTTGGGTATTGATTCCCAACTGTAATTGATGATCCCGTGGACTCACCGTGTCATAAGAAAGAAAACAAAATTTATGCTTAACTGATAAATTTCTTTCTTTCTTGATACGGTGAGTCCATGGCCCTCCCTGTTTTTTTCAGACAGTTTTGTTTATAACAACCTCGGGCACCTCTGCACCTTATGTAACTTCCTTTTTCTCTTTTTCCTTCGGTCGAATGACTGGGGTTTGTGGGAAGGGAGATGATACTTAACAGCTTTGATGTGGTGCTCTTTGCCTCCTCCTGCTGGCCAGGAGTGATATTCCCCAACAGTAATTGATGATCCTGTGGACTCACCATGTCAAGAAAGAAATTAATTTATCAGGTAAGCATAAATTTTGTTTTATGCTTACCAGATAAATTCCTTTCCTTCTGGATAGGGAGAGTCCACGGCCCGCATGTTTTTTTCTTGTCTAAATACAGCCCCCTATTATTTATCTTATTCTTCTGGCACCATTTATACTTTTCCTTGTTCCCTTGGCAGAATGACTGGGGTAATGAGGAAGTGGAAGGGATATTTAATCCTTTGGCTGGGGTGTCTTTGCCTCCTCTTGGTGGCCAGGTGTTGTATTTCACAACAGTAAGGAATGAAGCCGTGGACTCTCGCTATCCGGAAGGAAAGGAATTTATCTGGTAAGCATAAATTATGTTTTTATTTGGAATAAGGCCAAACAATCTAAGAAGCCTTCTTCCTTTTACAAATATCTTAAACCACCAAGCCAGATTCTTTCATGGTAAATGAAAAGTTATTCCTCTCTAAAAGAGAAAAGGGCTTAGGTGCAGTATGTTCAGAATCTCTAGATTCTATTCCTGTTTGCTTAAGGTTAAAGTAATGGCTTCAGGCCAACATTTCCTTTGATGGAGGTTATGGTTTATTTTCTGAAAGATCCTGTAAAGACAGGCGTTCTTTTTCTCTCATTCCTTGACCTGGAACCTAGTAGGGAATAGTACTGTTTCCAGTTTCTAGAATAAGATCAAGGATTGTAATTAAATGTGTTTCTACTTTCAAGGTGGGTTCTGATTGGCCTATTTTACTCTAGTTAATAAAGGTTCACTTATGTTCATGATAGATTTGAAGGGTGCTTTCCTTCATATAAATAGACTCCATCAGAAATTAAATCGGCTCTCAACATACTTCCATTCTCTCACGCCCTCAAACGCTCGCAATCAACCACAACCCACATAGCCATCAATTTTGCTCTGTTACTGAGGAAGAAATGTTTGCACTTATACTGTGCGCTCATCTCACTACCTGTCCCCTTGACCCTATCCCCTCACAGCTACTCCCCTCCCTCTCTTCTACCCTTACCCCTATACTCGCACACATTTTCAACCTCTCCCTCAGCAGCGGTATATTTCCCTCATCTCTGAAACATGCACTGGTCACACCTATCCTCAAAAAATCTTCTCTCGATCCAACTACTGCTCTATTTCCCTACTCCCTCTTGCCTCAAAGCTTCTCGAAAAGCTAGTATATGCACGCCTATCCCATTTCCTTACATTTAACTCCCTCCTTGACCAACTGCAATCTGAATTCCGCCCCCATCACTCCACAGAGACAGCAATCGTTAAGGTTACCAACGATCTACTTACAACAAAATCAAAAGGCCACTTCTCTCTGCTTATCCTCCTTGATCTGTCCGCAGCCTTTGATCCTGTTGACCGCGCTCTTTTGCTCCAAACCATCCAATCCTTTGGCATTTGTGACACAGCCCTCTCGTGGTTCTGTTCTTACCTGTCTAACCGTACCTTTAGTGTAGCCTTCTCTGGGGCTTCCTCTGTCCTGTCACCACTTTCTGTTGGGGTACCGCAAGGCTCCGTCCTCGGTCCCCTTCTCTTCTCAATCTACACGTCATCATTAGGTTCCCTAATAAAGTCTCACGGGTTCCAATATCTTTTGTATGCCGACGACACCCAAATCTACCTCTCTGCACCAGACCTATCTCCTTCCTTGCTAACCCACACTAGCTGTCTTTCTCACATCTCTTCCTGGATGTCCTCTCACTACCTCAAGCTAAATCTCTCCAAAACTAAGCTCCTTATTTTCCCCCTTTCTTCCAAAATCTCCACCCCCCAATCTCTCTTTTGACAACTCCATCATTATCCCTACCCCGCATGCCTGCTGTCTTGGGGTCACACTTGGCTCAGATCTTTCTTTCACTCCTCACATTCAGTCCTTGGGTAAATCCTGCCACTTCCACCTTGAAAACATTTCTAAAATTAGACATTTCCTTACACAAGACACAACTAAGATTTGAATCCACTCTCTCATCCTTTCCCGCATCGACTTCTGCAATTCTGTCCTCTCTGGTCTCCCTAGCTCCTTAACAATCCATAATGAATGCCTCTGCCAGGCTCATCTTCCTTACACGTCACTCTTCATCTGCTGCACCTCTCTGCCAATCCCTTCACTGGCTTCCTCTTGCCTCCAGGATTAAACACAACATTCTCACTCTGACATACCAAGCCCTCAACTGCACTGCTCCCCCTATATCCCAGACCTTGTCTCCAGATACTGACCCTCCCTCCCGTCCCCTTCACTCTACTCATGACCTCCTACACTCCTCCTCTCTATTGTTTCCTCCTCACATTCCTGTTTACAGGACTTCTCCAGACTGGCTCCCATCTTGTGGAACTCTCTGCCTTGCTCCACAAGACTCTCCCCTAGTTTTGAAAGCTTCAAGCGCTCCCTATAGGCTCTACTGTTCAGGGATGCATACAACCTACACTAACCTTTCTTTATACCAGTTCCTCTCCTCCATTGCTATCCCCTTAAACCCCCTTATCATGTAAGCTGTTTGTAGATCACTTTCTTAAGAGCTGACTACAACAGTGCGACTCTTGGCAGGGCCCTCTACCCATTTGATCCCTATAAATGTTTCCTTGTATACCACCTAAGTTTATAGCGCTGCGGAATTTGTTGGCGCTCTACAAATAACCGATAATAACAATAATACAATTCCTATCCTTAAAGGGACACTGTAACCAAAAAATTTCTTTCGTGATTCAGATTGAGCATGAAATTTGAAGCAACTTTCTAATTTACTCCTATTATCAAATTTTCTTCATTCTCTTGGTATCTTTATTTGAAATGCAAGAATGTAAGTTTAGATGCCGGCCCATTTTTGTGAACAACCTGGGTTGTCCTTGCTGATTGGTGGATAAATTCATCCACCAATAAAAAAGTGCTGTCCAGAGTACTGAAACCAAAAAAAAGCTTAGATGCCTTCTTTTTCAAATAATGATAGCAAGAGAACGAAGAAAAATTGATAATAGGAGTAAATTAGACAGTTGCTTAAAATTGCATGCTCTTTATGAATTACAAAAGAAAATTTTTGGGTACAGTGTCCCTTTAAGGATCACCACTAGTTCCTAAATGTATCTTTCTATACAAACGCTTTCTGTTTGTGGTGCTTCCTTTCAAAACTACTCTAGCTTAAGACTTTTTTGCAAAGGGTCTGGGAACTAGTTTGTTTGTTATAAGACTTCAGGGTATTTCTTTGGTTCCATTTATGGAAACTATTTTGGATCAGATTCTGTGTTTTCCCTTTTAGCTGTATTTGTAACAACAGTTTACGGCATGGTGGAAGAATCAATTCCAGAGTTGAGAAACAGACCTAAAAGGGACACAACCCCTTAAAAAAAAATCATGATTCAGATAGAGCATACAATTTTCAGATTTACTTTTCTCCAACATTGGTGTGTCCGGTCCACGGCGTCATCCATTACTTGTGGGAAATGTTCTCCCCCACAGGGAAAGGCAAGGAGAGCACACAGCAAGAGCTGTCCATATAGCTCCCCCTCTGGCTCCGCCCCCCAGTCATTCTCCTTGCCGCTCTGAACAAGTAGCATCTACCACGGGGATGGCGAGGAGTTTGTGGTGTTAGTTGTAGTTTTTTATTCTTCTATCAAGAGTTTGTTATTTTAAAATAGTGCTGGCTTGTACTATTTACTCTATAACAGAAAAGTGATGAAGATTTCTGTTTAAGAGGGCTATGATTTTAGCACAAGTAACTAAAATCCATTACTGTTACCACGCAGGACTGTTGAAACAAGAGAACTTCAGTTGGGGGTAACAGTTTGCAGACTCATCTGCTTCAGGTATGACTTAGTCTCCTTCTAACAACACAGGCTAATGCTAGATGACAGTCATTTTTCCCCTCAGGGGAAACGGTAAGCCATTTTTCTTTCACCTCAGCAAAAAAGATAACAGGCTTCCCCTTTTTGTTTTTTATGCTGCTAGACACTGTTAGGGGCTAAATCGATTGGTTTTTATTACAATATTATACCATTTGAAATATTTTATAAGCTCACATACACTTGGGAACGTTTTTTATTGATCTGGCTTGTTTTAGACACCTAAATCTAGTCAGGAAGGCCCCTTCACTCTAGTGTGCTGAGGGAGGAAGCCTCATTTTGGCACTTCAGCTGTGCAGTTGAATTTCAAGGCAGTGCATGCAGATTCATGTGAGAGGGTCCTGTGGTTCAGAATGTGACTCCAGAAGGCTTTTTTTCTGTGAATGGTGACCCCTAAGGAAGGTAAAAAGCTGCAGCAAGGCTATAGCTGGGATTGTGGTGTGTAAAAACGGTTAAATCCAACAATTAGCTCCGGTTTGCTTGTTTTAAGAGCTAGAGTCTCCATATTTGCTGTGCAATACTTTCTAAGCATTAAGACACTGGGGTCCAAATTTCAGAAAAATCGGATATTGCCTTCATAGTTTTTTGAACATTCAGAAATAAATGTGTCATTTTATTATTTAAAGAGACCGTAACGTTTTTGTTTAAAATCGTTTTTATTGCATTGTTTGCCTGCCTAAATCTGTTTAACATGTCTGTTCCATCAGATAACCTATGTTCTGTGTGTATAGAGACAAATGTGGTTCCCCCTTCGAGTGTTTGTGATAATTGCGCCATAGCGTCCAAACAAAATCAGGACAGCTCTGTTATTTTTCATAATGTTGCCCAAGATGATTTATCTAATGAAGGTAGTGGGGATAGCTCTACATCCTCTCCTTCTGTGTCTACACCAGCTTTGCCCGCGCAGGCGACACCTAGCGCGCCAGTGCTTATTTCTATGCAACAATTATCAGCAGTAGTGGATAATTCTATAGCAAATCTTTTATCCAAACTGCCAGTTTTTCAGATAAAGCGTGATTGTTCAGTTTTAAATACAGATAAAAAGGATGAACAATCAGACGCTGACGATGCCTTATCTATTTTACCCTCACATCAATCGGAATTGGCTGTGAGGGAAGGGCTGTCTGAGGGTGAAATTTCAGACTCAGGAAAAATTTCTCAACAGGCAGAACCTGATCTAGTGGCATTTAAGTTTAAGCTAGAACATCTCCGCGCTTTGCTTAAGGAGGTATTAGCTACTCTGGATGACTGTGATTCTATGGTAGTACCAGAGAAGTTGTGCAAATTGGACAAATTTTTAGAGGTCCCAGTGCACGACGACGCTTTTCCAATACCTAAGAGGGTAGCGAACATAGTGGAAAAGGAGTGGGAGAAGCCAGGTGTACCCTTTGCCCCACCTCCTATATTTAAGAAAATGTTTCCCATAGTAGACCCTAGAAGGGACGCATGGCAAACGGTCCCGAAGGTTGAGGGAGCTGTTTCAACACTAGCGAAGCGCACAACTATTCCTATAGAGGACAGCTGCGCTTTCAAAGATCCTATGGATAAAAAATTGGAAGGATTGCTTAAAAAGATTTTTGTTCAGCAAGGGTTCATCCTTCAACCAGCTACGTGTGTTATTACTGTCACTTCAGCGGCGTCCTTTTGGTTTGAAGAACTAGAAAGGTCGCTCCAGAAAGAGACTTCCTATGAAGAAGTCATGGACAGAATTCACGCATTAAAGTTAGCTAATTCCTTTATATTGGATGCCACCTTTCAAATAACGAAATTGGCGGCGAAAAACTCAGGTTTTGCTATAGTAGCGCGGAGGGCGCTTTGGCTAAAATCCTGGTCGGCAGACGTGTCGTCCAAGACTAAGTTACTGAATATTCCTTTCAAGGGTAAGACCCTTTTTGGGCCGGAATTGAAGGAAATTATTTCAGACATCACTGGGGGTAAGGGCCATGCCCTCCCACAGGATAGGCCTTTTAAGGCTAAGAACAAGTCTAATTTTCGTTCCTTTCGCAATTTCAGGAACGGACCGGCTAATAACTCCACTGCCGCTAGACAAGAAGGTAACGCGGCCCAGCCCAAACCCGCTTGGAAGCCCATGCAAGGCTGGAACAAGGATAAACAAACCAAGAAACCTGCTGCTGCTACCAAGACAGCATGAAGGGATAGCCCCCGATCCGGGACCGGATCTGGTAGGGGGCAGACTATCTCTCTTCGCTCAGGCTTGGGCAAGAGATGTTCTGGATCCCTGGGCACTAGAGATAGTTTCCAAGGGATACCTGTTAGAATTCAAGGGACTTCCTCCAAAGGGAAGGTTCCACCTGTCTCGTTTATCTTCAGACCAGATAAAGAAACAGGCATTCTTACATTGTGTAAGAGACCTATCAAAGATGGGAGTGATAAACCCAGTCCCTCCGGGGAACAAGGTCTAGGGTTTTACTCAAACCTGTTTGTGGTTCCCAAAAAAGAGGGAACTTTCAGGCCAATTCTGGATTTAAAGATAGTAAACAAGTTCCTCAGAGTTCCATCCTTCAAGATGGAAACCATTCGGACAATCTTACCAACAATCCAGCAGGGTCAATTTTTGACTACCGTGGATCTGAAGGATGCGTATCTGCATATCCCAATCCACAAATCTCATCATCAGTTCCTGAGGTTCGCCTTTCTGGACAAACATTACCAGTTTGTGGCTCTTCCATTCGGTTTAGCCACTGCTCCCAGAATTTTCACAAAGGTGCTAGGGTCCCTTCTAGCGGTCCTAAGGCCAAGGGGCATCGCTGTAGCACCTTATCTAGACAACATCCTAATCCAAGCGTCGTCTCTTTCCAAAGCGAGGGCTCATACAGACATTGTGTTGGCTTTTCTCAGATCTCACGGGTGGAAAGTGAACATAGAAAAAAGTTCACTGTCACCGTCCACAAGGGTTCCTTTTCTGGGAACAATAATAGATTCTGTGGAAATGAAGATCTTTCTCACAGACGTCAGAAAGACAAAGCTTCTAAAAGCTTGTCGAGTTCTTCACTCTATTCCTCAACCCTCCATAGCTCAATGCATGGAAGTAATAGGACTAATGGTCGCAGCAATGGATGTGGTTCCTTTTGCTCGAATTCATCTAAGACCATTACAGCTGTGCATGCTCAATCAGTGGAATGGGGACTATACAGACTTGTCTCCCCAAATTCAAGTAGACCAGGTAACCAGGGACTCACTTCTCTGGTGGTTGACCCAGGATCACCTGTCTCAGGGAATGAGTTTCCACAGACCGGAGTGGGTCATCGTCACGACCGACGCCAGCCTCTTGGGGTGGGGCGCGGTCTGGGACTCTCTGAAAGCTCAGGGCCTATGGTCGCGGGAAGAGTTGCTTCTCCCGATAAACATTTTGGAACTAAGAGCTATATTCAATGCGCTCCTGGCTTGGCCTCAGCTAGCGGAAGCCAGGTTCATAAGATTTCAGTCGGACAACATAACGACTGTTGCGTACATCAATCATCAGGGGGGAACAAAGAGTTCCCTAGCGATGAAGGAAGTAACCAAGATAATCCAATGGGCAGAGAATCACTCCTGCCATGTATCTGCTATTCACATCCCAGGAGTAGACAACTGGGAGGCGGACTATTTGAGTCGTCAGACTTTCCATCCGGGGGAGTGGGAACTCCATCCGGAGGTCTTTGCTCAGTTAACCCAATTATGGGGCATTCCAGACATGGATCTAATGGCGTCCCGTCAGAACTTCAAGATTCCTTGCTACGGGTCCAGATCCAGGGATCCCAAGGCGACTCTAGTGGATGCATTAGTGGCGCCTTGGTCATTCAACCTAGCATATGTGTTTCCACAGTTTCCTCTCCTCCCCAGGCTCATAGCCAGGATCAAACAGGAGAAGGCCTCAGTGATTCTGATAGCTCCTGCGTGGCCACGCAGGACTTGGTATGCAGACCTGGTGAATATGTCATCGGCTCCACCATGGAAGCAACCTTTGAGACGGGACCTTCTAGTTCAAGGTCCATTCGAACATCCCAATCTAGTTTCTCTGCAGCTGACTGCTTGGAAATTGAACGATTTTATCCAAGCGTGGGTTTTCAAATTCTGTGATTGATACTCTGGTCCAAGCCAGAAAACTTGTGACTAGAAGGATTTACCATAAAATATGGAAAAAATATATCTGTTGGTGTGAATCCAAAGGATTCTCCTAGAGTAAGATTAAAATTCCAAAGATTCTCTCCTTTCTCCAAGAAGGTTTGGATAAAGGATTGTCAGCTAGTTCTCTAAAAGGACAGATTTCTGCATTATCCGTCTTGTTGCACAAACGACTGGCAGCTTTGCCAGATGTACAAGCTTTTGTTCAGGCTTTGGTTAGAATCAAGCCTGTTTACAGACCCATGACTCCTCCTTGGAGTCTAAATTTAGTTCTTTCAGTTCTTCAAGGGGTTCCGTTTGAACCTTTACATTCCATAGATATTAAGTTACTATCTTGGAAAGTTCTGTTTTTGGTTGCTATTTCTTCTGCTAGAAGAGTTTCTGAATTATCTGCTTTGCAGTGTGATCTACCCTATCTGGTGTTCCATTCAGATAAGGTTGTTTTGCGTACTAAGCCTGGTTTTCTTCCAAAAGTTGTTTCCAACGAGAACATCAACCAGGAAATAGTTGTTCCTTCTTTGTGTCCGAATCCAGTTTTCATTAAGATGTTGTTCGTGCTTTAAAGTTCTATTTAGAAGCAACAAAAGATTTTAGACAAACCTCATCCTTGTTTGTCGTTTACTCTGGTAAGAGGAGAGGTCAAAAAGCTACTGCTACCTCTCTCTCTGGCTGAAAAGCATTATCCGCTTGGCTTATGAGACTGCCGGACGGCAGCCTCCTGACCGTATCACAGCTCACTCTACTAGGGCTGTGGCTTCCACATGGGCCTATAAGAACGAGGCTTCTGTTGACCAGATATGTAAGGCAGCGACTTGGTCGTCTCTGCACACTTTTGCCAAATTCTACAAATTTGATATTTTTGCTTCTTCGGAGGCTGTTTTTGGGAGAAAGGTTTTGCAAGCCGTGGTGCCTTCTGTTTAGGTAACCTGATTTGCCCCCTCCCTTCATCCGTGTCCTAAAGCTTTGGTATTGGTTCCCACAAGTAACGGATGACGCCGTGGACCGGACACACCAATGTTGGAGAAAACAGAATTTATGCTTACCTGATAAATTACTTTCTCCAACGGTGTGTCCGGTCCACGGCCCGCCCTGGTTTTTTTTAATCAGGTTGAAAAATTTTTTCTTTATACACTACAGTCACCACGGCACCCTATAGTTTCTCCTTTTTCTCCTAACCGTCGGTCGAATGACTGGGGGGCGGAGCCAGAGGGGGAGCTATATGGACAGCTCTTGCTGTGTGCTCTCCTTGCCTTTCCCTGTGGGGGAGAACATTTCCCACAAGTAATGGATGACGCCGTGGACCGGACACACCGTTGGAGAAAGTAATTTATCAGGTAAGCATAAATTCTGTTTTTATAAATGTTGCTTCATTCTCTTCATATTTTTTGTTGAAGGAGAGCAATGCTCCTGAACCTACCTATGAATGCTTTTCAACAATGGATTCAAATAGAACAAAGCAAATTAGTTAGGAGTAAATTGGGACATTTTTAACAGTGCGTGTTCATTAATTTTGATTTAACTGTTCCTGTAATGCCATTGCTCCTCTGCAAACTTATGTACACATAATCAACTCTTACTACTGTTTCAAGAATCTTAATGAAAAGAAGATTGTTTGGAGTGCAATATATCTGCACTAAATGTGAGGAGGAAGGGGCAGGCAGTAAAAAATGAAGGTGAAAACCTAGAATGTTATTGTTTTAGTTAAATAAAGTGATTTCAATGTTTATTATTAAGGTAATCATTATTTTTCTCCTTCCAATAAAGTTCAGCTGAAAAGTTGATATAGATATAAAATCTATTCTTACAGATATATAGGTAGGTAGATAGATAGATAGATAGATAGATAGATAGATAGATAGATATAATGGACCCAGCATTCACTCTTCATCTGTGCATGTATTTGTTAGTTTTGGGGAACAATCTTCACCTTCCTCAGTCCCTGAAACGTCAGTAATAAATGCACAGATGAAGAGTGCTGGGTCCATTGTATTTGACATAATATCCACCCAAGCAATCCTCAAGTTGTTTGAAGTGCAGTGAGAGTGCACATAATTGAGAAAAAATAAATATATAAGTAAAAATATAATATAAAAATCAGTTTTCTCCCCAGAAAATTTTGCCAGCCGGGTGGCATTATGAAGTAAGGCAGTGTAATATTTTCTAATAATATATTATTTTCTGCTATCCAAAGCACAAATTAATTGCATAATTTAACATAAATGTATTAAATGATAATTTGTGCAATAAAAATGGATATTTTTTTTTAATATTAACTTATTTTAGCTTAATAATGGCTATAATTTTAGCCAGATGGTTACTAAAATCAGCAGCGTAGTGCACCCACTAAAAAGTCCTGGGGAGAACACTGTTTGTGCATGCGTGCGTATGTATGTATGTATGTGTGTGTATGTGTTATATATATATATATATATATATATATATGTATGTGTGTGTGTGTGAATGTTATAAAGAATTCAATAGCAAGATTAAAGTGATAGTAAATTTACCAGTGGAACTAATAAAGGGTAATTTCAGTAATAAAGTATAAAATACTTCATGCTGAAAGCTCCTTTATTCGTCTGAAGAGTTTGCGGCATTGAGCTCCTCAGGCAGCCCATGGCAGAATGCTATTGCTGTGAGGTGATGTTTCCACCTCTTAGCCAATAGCCCTACGGGCCAACTGGCACCATGCCGGATAGCTAGCACACTATTGGCTAAGATCACCTCACAGCAAAATAGCAATTTGCCATGGGCTGCCTGAGGCGCTCAGCACGGTGAAAGCTTCAGACAAATAAAGGAACTTTCAGCATGAAGTACTTTATACTTCTTTGCTGATAGTCCCCTTTATTTGTTCCACTGGTAAATCCTAGTGTTACACAAACGCTAGGATTTACTTTCACTCTAATACCCACTTCCAGGGAAACCTCAAACTTGTAAAAACTGCCTAAAAATGTTGGCCTGGTCTCATATGAACTTTCTTGTGACATTTTTCCCTTTATAGTACCCTCTCTAAACCTTGTTAAGCTGTTTTTTTACCACACTATGTAATCATGAAATTATCAACATACATTAATTCACATTCGGCTAGATTTAGAGTTTTGTCGGTAAAGACCTACGTAGCTAACGGCGCTTTTTTTCCCAACGCACCCTTTAAACAACGCTAGTATTTAGAGTTGTCTGAAGGTCTGCGTTAGGCTCCAAAAAGGGTGCGTTGAGCCTAATGTACCGCCACTTCAACCCTCAATACCAGCGTTGCTTACGGTAGCGGTAAGCTGGCAAAATGTGCTTGTGCACGATTCCCCCATAGGAAACAATGGGGCAGTTTGGGATGAAAAAAAAACTAACACCTGCAAAAAAGCAGCGTTCAGCTCCCAATGCAGCCCCATTGTTTCCTATGGGGAAACACTTTCTAAGTCTACACCTCACACCCTAACATGAACCCCGAATCTAAACACCCCTAACCTTACTCTTATTAACCCCTAATCTGCCGCCCCCGACATCGCTGACACCTGCATTATATTATTAACCCCTAATCTGCCGCTCCGTACACCTCCGCAACCTACATTCTACCTATGTACCCCTAATCTGCTGCCTCTAACATCACCGACCCCTATATTATATTTATTAACTCCTAATCTGCCCCACCCCAACGTTGCCGCTACCTTACCTACACTTATTAACCCCAAATCTGCCGACCGGACCTCGCCGCTACTCTAATAAAGTTATTAACCCCTAAACCGCCGCACTCCTGCCTCGCAAACCCTATAATAAATAGTATTAACCCCTAATCTGCCCTCCCTAACATCGCCGCCACCTAACTTCAAGTATTAACTCCCAATCTGCCTACCGGACCTCGCCGCTACTCTAATAAATGTATTAACCCCTAAAGCTAAGTCTAACCCTAACACCCCCCTAAGTTAAATATAATTTTAATCTAACGAAATAAATTAAATATTTTTAACCAAAGTATTCCTATTTAAAACTAAATACTTACCTGTAAAATAAACCCTAATATAGCTACAATATAACGAATAATTATATTGTAGCTATTTTAGGATTTATATTTATTTTACAGGCAACGTTGTACTTATTTTAACTAGGTAGCTATTAAATAGTTAATAACTATTTAATAGCTATTGTACCTAGTTAAAATAATTACAAAGTTGCCTGTAAAATAAATATAAATCCTAAAATAGCTACAATATAATTATTAGTTATATTATAGCTATATTAGGGTTTATTTTACAGGTAAGTATTTAGTTTTATATAGGAATACTTAAGTTAATAATATTTAATTTATTTTGTTAGATTAAAATTATATTTAATTTAGGGGGGTGTTAGGGTTAGACTTAGCTTTAGGGGTTAATAACTTTATTAGAGTAGCGGCGAGGTCCGGTCGGCAGATTAGGGGTTAATAAGTGTAGGTAAAGTAGCGGCGATGTTGGGGGGGGCAGATTAGGGGTTAATAAATATTATGTAGGTGTCGGCGATGTTAGGGGCAGCAGATTAGGGGTTCATAGGGATAATTTAGGTGGCGGCGGTGTGCGGTCGGCAGATTAGGGGTTAAAAATATTTATTATAGTGGCGGCGATGTGGGGGGGCCTCGGTTTAGGGGTACATAGGTAGTTTATGGATGTTAGTGTACTTTAGAGCACAGTAGTTAAGAGCTTTATAAACCGGCGTTACCCCAGAAAGCTCTTACTGACTTTTTTTTCTGCGGCTGGAGTCTTGTCGGTAGAGGGTCTACCGCTCACTTCAGCCAAGACTAAATACCAGCGTTAGGCAGATCCCATTGAAAAGATAGGATACGCAATTGGCGTAAGGGGATTTGCGGTATAGAAAAGTCGCGGCTTGAAAGTGAGCGTTAGACCCTTTCCTGCCTGACTCTAAATACCAGCGGCCGGCCAAAACCAGCGTTAGGACCCCTTAACGCTGCTTTTGACGGCTAACGCAGAACTCTAAATCTAGCCGATTATTAGTATGGTACGGCTAAGAATAGTCATTACAAAAGAAAAGAAAAAGAAGCACCAATAGAGCACTCACTTATTGCAACCTATACATACAGTAGTGGTGAGGGAATCCATAAAACCAACCTTTTTATTAATTTTAAATAAAATGTTATAAAAATTCTAAAAATATTCTCCTTGGATAATCTATGCAGTACAAAATACCCATATATAACTCAATAATATACTATTAAGCATCTGAGTGCAGTTATGAATTAGCAACTGTCCTCCTATTGTAAACATATAGCTGAATCAAAAGATCCCTCAATAAACCATCCATAATTTTGTACAACAAAATAAGAGTACTGAATAGATTAGTAAAAATGCCTAGTTATTGCCTTAATTTGTCCACTATGTCTTCATTACAAAGGATCTGCAGCTACAGCATGAACGTGACCAACATCGTATCAGAGAGCTGCAAAATATGCTGGCTGATCTTGACGAACAAGAACGTGCACTAGCTTCCCGCAAAGCCCTTTTACAGAATGAGCTATATACCCCTGAGAGACATGTATCAATGCACAAACAGGACCCAGAGAAGGTTTGGCAGCAATTGAGTGACACTGTCCTGAGTGTGAAGGAATGGATTCAAAGCTGTCCTGGCAGGTGAGCAGACCAAAGAAACAAAGGATTTCTATGGCATACAAGTATCAAAATGTTTGACACTTGTGTCCATATTTCTTTTCTGAAGTGTAAGGTAATTAAAGGGACAGTCTACTTGAAAATGTTTGTTTAAAAAAGTTAATCCCTTTTTCTTTCTAATGGTTGTGAGAGTCCACAAGACCTTACTCTTAAGAATTACATCACCTGGCCACCAGAAGGAGTCAAAGAAACCCTACACCAGAGCTTTAATTATCTCTCCCACGTCCCCTTCCCTCACAGTAATTATTTGCCTCATCAAGGAGAAGGCAAGGCTAGAGGTGTCAGAATTAAGGCTGATTCAACTTATTCCGTCTTTACTTCTTGGGCTTTCAAGAATTTGGTGGAACAGATGTGGAACAGATGTGCAAGGTTGCAGCCTGGTCTTCTTTGCATACTTTTGCTAAATGTTGTTATTTTAATGTTTTTGCCTCGGCTGAGGCAACTTTTGGAAGGATGGTCCTTTAGGCAGTGGTTCCTGGTAAATAGGTGCCTGCATTTCCTTGTTTATATCCCATCCTAATTAGTGGACTTCTCAGCTTGGGTATTAGTTCCCAATAGTAATGTCTCATGGACTCTCACAATCATTAGAAAGAAAACATAATTCATTCTTACCCAATAAATTAATTTATTTTCTTGGTTATGAGAGTCCACAACCCACCGTTTTTTTTGTAGGGGGGGGGGTTGGTGCGGGGGGATCTTAGTGGCGGCATTTTAATTTTGCACCTCTTTACCCTACTTTCTTTCCTCCTTTTTCTTCCTATACGCACTACTGGGAGGGAAGGGGAAGTGGGAGAGAGATATTTAAAGCTCTGGTGAGGAGTGTCTTTCCCTCCTCCTGGTGGCCAGGTGATGTAATTGCCAAGAGTATGGTCTTGTTGAATCTCACAACCAAGAAAGAAATTAATTTCTCAGGTTAGAATAAATTATTACCCATTCACCAGTTTTACATAGTCAACACTGTTATATTAATATACTTTTTACCTTTATGATTACCTTGTTCTAAGCCTCTGCAGACTGCCCTTTATATCAGTTTTTTTTACAGATTTGCATTTTAGCCAATCAGTGCTGACTAATAACTCCACGGGAATTAACACATCTATATGGCACACATGAATTATTAGTTTCCAACTGTGAAAAACTGTCAATATACACTGAGATAAGAGGTGGCCTTGAACGGCTTAGAACTCAGTTTGAGCTTAATAGATTTAGCTTTCAACAAAGAATACCAAGAGGACAAAGCAAATTTAATAATAAAAGTAAATTGGAAAGTTGTTTAAAATTGCATGCCCTGTCTGAATCATGAAACTTTAATTTTGACTTGACTGTTCCTTTAACTTTTAGGATACTGTTATGTAAACTTAGACATTTACTGAATACCTTTATTGTCTTTGTCCTTACCACTATTCCATGACTCTACTCTAAAGAAGTGCTTCCGAATCCACACATAGTTTATTCACCTACCCATCCAATTTATGATCATGACAGATTGTTCTGGTTTTGCTCTTTTTGTTTTTAAAAAAAAAAAGTCAGACTCCATTAAATACCTCAATATATTTGAAAGTTTTTACCATATCACCTCTCCCTTTGGTCCTCTAATCTATACATGTTAAGTCAAATCTTTCATTGTATGTTTCATTTCTTAGGCCAGGCAAAATGTTGGTAGCATTATTTTGAACAGATCTGTCTCCAGATCTACATAGAGTATTCAGTAACCTAACTCATGGCCTATAATGGGACATAAATACCTTATGTTTCTGCTGCTAGTACCTCTTTATTCATCCAAGCAACATACTGTACTTATATGCTGCACTACTGCATTGTTTACCTAACTTCAAATTTGAAAACATGTTATAAATAATTACTTACCAGCTGGAAAGCTTCTGACTCTATTTTCTTGACAGGACACTGAAAGACTGTGCTGGGGAGAAAGCATTGAAGTCCCTACTAGAAACAATATCAGAATTGAAATTGTTGCTGCTTGGAGCAGGATCACTGGTGAGTGTTTTCCTGAATGGGTGGTTTGTTTTAGTCTGACTGTTATTTTCCAGGACCCCTATTTGTTCCCCAAAAGTAATGTAAGGTACACCCGACCCAGCCACAGTCTTATCCTAAAAACAGTTATACACGTCTGCATTCTGATTCTTGTTCCTGACTGCATGGCCTCTTTCTCCTGCAGTCTCCGGTCCAGTCATCATCCACTCTGATGGACGTTCTTCTCAGTGAGAATAAGGAGCTTACGAATTCTGTGACTTTACTGACTGAAGAGAAACAAGAAATGAGAAATCAGCTGACCAAACTTAACAAGAAGATGCAGCAGCTGCCATCAACTGACAAGCAGGTACAGACTTTATGGCTTCTACATAGAGATGTGGTTACTAGCTGTAACTGGTATTGTGAGATAGAAAAATAATATTTGTAGCCATTTTTCATTGGAATATGATTTATTTGTACCAAACACAGATTTGTCCTGATGATTCTTTGGATTCTAGCCTGGAGATGGAGCGTGCTATGTGGCACAAAGAGAGACAAGTCTTACAGAATGCTCTAAAGCAGACTGAGTCAGAACTAAAGAAATTAACATCTGAGATAGAGAATAGGCCGGTGCCTGATGTCTCCAGCATTAAGGTGTGAAGTCTTCTCTAATGTATCCCTGCACTAGAAAAAATATTTTTATGCCTGTCCTTTGTATGTCCTTTACAATTTATTATACTATTTTCATTTTCAGATGCAGAGACTTTACAGAAGGTACCTGAGGGCAGAGAGTTTCCGCAAAGCACTAGTTTATCAAAAGAAATATCTTTTGCTCCTTATTGGTGGATTTCAAGCTTGTGAGAAAGCAACACTTTCACTCATTGCCCGCATGGGTGTTTACCCATCTCCCACAGACCTTCAAGTTCCAACTACTTGCAAAACTGGGCTAAGCAAGTTCCGATCAGCAGCAAGAGTGGTTATAGCAATCTCCAGGTAAAAAATTCCACTTCACCCTGGATTCAGTTACCAGTTTTACTAATAAGGGGTCTAGACAGTAATACATTCAGTGACTACACATTATGTACCATATAAGTAAAGTAATCCCAGTATTCCATAACCTATTACAGTATGTTATTGTGAAAATGTCCACATGCATTCTGTGACCCAGGTACATGAGTTCCTTCTGCATTACATTAGAATTTCTTTCATGTAATTGGCAAGAGTCCATGAGCTAGTGACGTATGGGATATACATTCCTACCAGGAGGGGCAAAGTTTCCCAAACCTCAAAATGCCTATAAATACACCCCTCACCACATCCACAATTCAGTTTTACAAACTTTGCCTCCCATGGAGGTGGTGAAGTAAGTTTGTGCTAGATTTCTAAGTTGATATGCGCTTTGCAGCAGGCTGAAGCCCGGTTTTCCTCTCAGAGTGCAGTGAATGTCAGAGGGATGTGAAGAGAGTATTGCCTATTTGAATACCATGGTCTTCCTCTAGGGGATCTATTTCATAGGTTCTCTGTTATCGGTCGTAGAGATTTCTTCTCCTACCTCCCTTTTCAGATCGACAATATACTCTTATATACCATTACCTCTACTGATTTTCGTTTCAGTACTGGTTTGGCTATCTGCTATATGTAGATGAGTGTCTTAGGGTAAGTAAGTCTTATTTCTATTCATGACACTCAAAGCTATGGTTGGGCACTTTATATGTAAAGTTCTAAATATATGTGTTAAACATATATTTGCCATGATTCAGGATAATCAGTATTCCTTCTTTCAGACTGTCAGTTTCATTTTTTTGGGAAAATGCATATGATTTATATTTTTTCTTACCTTAAAAAAGTCAATTTTCAATTGACTTTTTTTTCTAAATTGCGGGCTGTTAGGCTCGCGGGTGCAGAAAATGCTTCTGTTTATTGCGTCATTCTTGGCGCGAGACTTTTTGGCGCAAAAATTTAGTTCGTTCCGGTGTCATAGTTGGCGCCGGAAGTTTTTACGTGATTGCGTCATTTTTGATGTATGTGTGTTGCGGACGTTTTTTTTGGCGCCAACAAATATGGGCGTCATTCTTGGCGCCAAAATATGTGGGCGTTATACTTGGCGCCAAAAATGTGGGCGTCATACTTGGCGCCAGTTTTTTTCACATTATTTCAGTCTCACTTTTTAGTTGCTTCTGGTTTCTAGAGGCTTGTTTTTGTTTTGCATTTTTTCCCATTCCTGAAACTGCCATTTAAGGAATTTGATAATTTTATAATATGTTGTTTTTTCTATTACATATTGCAATATGTCACTACCTGACCCTGGATCAGAATCTACTTCTGGAAAGACGCTGCCTGATGTCGGTTCTACCAAAGCTAAGTGCATTTGTTGTAAACTTTTGGTTACTGTTCCTCCGGCTGTAGTTTGTGTTAGTTGTCATGATAAACTATCAAACGCAGATAATATTTCCATTAGTAATAATCCATTACCTGTTGTTATTCCTTCAACATCTAATGTTCAGGATGTTCCTGTTAATGTAAAAGAATTTGTTTCTAATTCTATTCGGAAGGCTCTGTCTGTTATTCCTCCTCCTAGTAAATGTAAGAGGTCTTTTAAAACTTCTCATATTTCAGATGAATTTTTAAATGACCGCCATCATTCTGACTTATCTATTTCTGATGAGGATCTGTCTGGTTCAGAAGATTCTGCCTCAGATATTGACACTGATAAATCTTCATATTTGTTTAAGATGGAGTTTATTCGTTCTTTACTTAAAGAAGTGTTTATTGCTTTAGATATGGAGGAGTCTAGTCCTCTTGATATTAAAACTAATAAGCGTTTAAATTCAGTTTTTAAACCTCATGTAGTTATTCCAGAAGTTTTTCCAGTTCCTGATGCTATTTCAGAAGTAATTTCTAGGGAATGGAATAGTCTGGGTACTTCATTTACTCCTCCAAGGTTTAAGAAATTGTACCCTTTGCCATCTGATAGATTAGAGTTTTGGGAAAAAATCCCCAAAGTTGATGGGGCTATCTCTACTCTTGCTAAACGTACTACTATTCTACGGCAGATAGTACTTCTTTTAGATAGGAAGCTTGAATCCTTTCTAAGGAAGGCTTATTTATGTTCAGGTAATCTTCTTAGATCTGCTATTTCTTTGGCTGATGTTGCTGCAGCTTCCACTTTCTGGTTGGAGGCTTTAGCGCAACAAGTGTCAGACCATAATGCTTATAGCATTGTTAAACTTCTTCAACATGCTAATAACTTTGTTTGTGATGCCATTTTCGATATCATTAGAATTGATGTCAGGTATATGTCTTTAGCTATTTTAGCCAGAAGAGCTTTATGGCTTAAGTCTTGGAATGCAGATATGACTTCTAATTCAACGTTGCTTTCTCTTTCTTTCCAAGGTAATAAATTATTTGGTTCTCAGTTAGATTCAATCATTTCAACTGTTACTGGGGGGAAGGGAGCCTTTTTGCCTCAGGACAAAAAATCTAAAGGTAAATTTAGGGCTGCTAATCGTTTTCGTTCATTTCGTCAGAATAAGGACCAAAAGCCTGACCCTTCCCCTAAAGGAACAGTTTCCTTTTGGAAACCTTCTCCAGTCTGGAATAAATCCAAGCCTTTTAGAAAGTCAAAACCAGCTCCCAAATCCGCATGAAGGTGCGGCCCTCATTCCAGCACAGCTGGTAGGGGGCAGGTTACGATTTTTCAAAGATGTTTGGATCAATTTGATTCAAAATCATTGGATTCAGAACATTGTTTCACAAGGGTACAGAATAGGTTTCAAGGTAAGACCGCCTGTGAGAAGATTTTTTCTCTCACACATTCCAGTAAACTCGGTAAAGGCTCAAGCGTTTCTGAAATGTGTTTCAGACCTGGAGTCAGCTGGGGTAATTGTGCCAGTTCCAGTTCTGGAACAGGGCCTGGGGTTTTATTCAATTCTGTTCATTGTACAAAAGAAAGAGAATTCTTTCAGACCAGTTCTGGATCTAAAAATATTGAATCGTTACGTAAGAATACCAACATTCAAAATGGTGACTATAAGGACTATTCTGCCTTTTGTTCAGCAAGGGCATTATATGTCCACAATAGACTTACAGGATGCATATCTTCATATTCCAATTCATCCGGACCACTATCAGTTCCTGAGATTTTCTTTTCTAGATAAGCATTACCAGTTTGTTGCTCTTCCTTTTGGCCTAGCAACAGCTCCAAGGATCTTTTCAAAGGTTCTCGGTGCCCTTCTCTCTGTAATCAGGGAGCAGGGTATTGCGGTATTTCCTTATTTGGACGATATCTTGGTACTTGCTCAGTCTTTACATTCTGCAGAATGACTTGCTCAGTCTTTACATTCTGCAGAATCTCACACGAATTAACTTGTGTTGTTTCTTCAAAGACATTTTTGTAGGATCAATTTACCAAAAAGTTCCTTGATTCCTCAGATAAGGGTCACCTTTTTGGGTTTCCAAATAGATTCAGTGTCCATGACTTTGTCTCTAACAGAAAAGAGACGTCTGAAATTGGTTTCAGCTTGTCGAAACCTTCAGTCTCAATCATTCCCTTCGGTAGCTTTGTGTATGGAAATTCTAGGTCTCATGACTGCTGCATCGGACGCAATCCCTTTTACTCGTTTTCACATGAGACCTCTCCAGCTTTGTATGCTGAACCAATGGTGCAGGGATTATACAAAGATATCACAATTAATATCCTTAAATCCCAATGTTCGATCTTCTCTGACTTGGTGGTTGGATCACCATCGTTTAGTTCAAGGGGCCTCTTTTGTTCGCCCAACCTGGACTGTGATCTCAACAGATGCGAGTCTTTCAGGTTGGGGAGCTGTATGGGGATCTCTGACAGCGCTGGGGATTTGGGAATCTCAGGAGGCGAGATTACCAATCAACATTTTGGAACTCCAGAAGAGGCCAGAACTGAAGAGCTCTGAAAATCGCATGAAGAGAGAATCGTTTATTTGTTTTCAGACAGACAATGTCACAACCGAGGCATATGTCAATCATCAAGGGGGGTCTCACAGTCCTCAGGCTATGAAAGAAGTATCTCGGATACTTGTATGGGCGGAATCCAGCTCCTGTCTAATTTCTGCGGTTCATATCCCAGGTATAGACAATTGGGAAGCAGATTATCTCAGTCGCCAGACGTTACATCCGGGCGAATGGTCTCTTCACCCAGAGGTATTTCTTCAGATTGTTCAAATCTGGGGACTTCCAGAAATAGATCTGATGGCCTCTCATCTAAACAAGAAACTTCCCAGGTATCTGTCCAGATCCAGGGATCCTCAGGCGGAAGCAGTGGATGCGTTGTCGCTTCCTTGGAATTATCAACCTGCTTATATCTTTCCGCCTCTAGTTCTTCTTCCAAAAGTTATTTCCAAAATCCTAATGGAACGTTCTTTTGTACTGCTGTGCCTCCAGCATGGCCACACAGATTTTGGTATGCGGATCTCGTTCGGCCAGTTGCCAACCTTGGACACTTCCGTTAAGGCCAGACCTTCTATTTCAAGGCCCATTTTTCCATCAGGATCTCAAATCGTTAAATTTGAAGGTATGGAGATTGAACGCTTAATACTTAGTCATAGAGGTTTCTCTGACTCAGTGATTAATACTATGTTACAGGCTCGTAAATCTGTGTCTAGAAAGATCTATTTCCGAGTCTGGAAGACTTACATTTCTTGGTGTTCTTCACATAAATTCTCTTGGCATTCTTTTAGAATTCCTTTTTCAGTTTCTTCAGGATGGTTTGGAAAAAGGTTTCTCCGCAAGTTCCTTGAAAGGACAAATCTCTGCTCTTTCTGTACTTTTTCACAGAAAGATTGCTAATCATCCTGATATTCATTGTTTTGTACAGGCTTTGGTTCGTATTAAGCCTGTCATTAAGTCAATTTCTCCTCCTTGGAGTCTTAATTTGGTTCTGAGGGCTTTACAGGCTCCTCCGTTTGAACCTATGTATTCTCTGGATATTAAATTACTTTATTGGAAAGTTTTATTCCTTTTGGCCATCTCTTCTGCTAGAAGAGTTTCTGAGTTATCTGCTCTTTCTTGTGAATCTCCTTTTCTGATTTTTCATCAGGATAAGGCAGTGTTGCAGACTTCATTTAATTTACCTAAAGTTGTGAATTCTAACAACATTAGTAGAGAAATTGTTGTCCCTTCTTTGTGTCCTAATCCTAAGAATTATCTGGAGAGGTCTTTACATTCTTTGGATGTAGTTAGAGCTTTGAAATATTATGTTGAAGCTACTAAAGATTTCAGGAAGACTTCTAGTCTATTTGTTGTCTTTTCTGGTTCTACGAAAGGTCAGAAGGCTTCTGCCATTTCTTTGGCTTCTTGGTTAAAGTCTTTGATTCATCATGCTTATGTGGAGTCGGGTAAATCCCCGTCTCAAAGGATTACGGCTCATTCTACTAGGTCAGTTTCTACTTCCTGGGCTTTTAAGAATGAAGCTTCTGTTGATCAGATTTGCAAAGTAGCAACTTGGTCTTCTTTGCATACTTTTACTAAATTCTACCATTTTGATGTTTTTTCCTCTTCTGAAGCAGTTTTTGGTAGAAAAGTACTTCAGGCAGCTGTTTCAGTTTGATTCTTCTGCTTATAATTTCAGTTTTCTTCAGTATAAGATTAAAACTTTTTGATTTGGGTTGTGGATTATTTTTTTAGCGGAATTGGCTGTCTTTATTTTATCCCTCCCTCTCTAGTGACTCTTGCGTGGAAGCTCCACATCTTGGGTATCTGCTATCCCATACGTCACCAGCTCATGGACTCTTGCCAATTACATGAAAGAAACCATAATTTATGTAAGAACTTACCTGATAAATTCATTTCTTTCATATTGGCAAGAGTCTATGAGGCCCACCCTTTTTATGGTGGTTATGATTTTTTTGTATAAAGCACAATTATTCCAATTCCTTGTTTGATGCTTTCGCTCCTTTCTTATCACCCCACTTCTTGGCTATTCGTTAAACTGAATTGTGGGTGTGGTGAGGGGTGTATTTATAGGCATTTTGAGGTTTGGGAAACTTTGCCCCTCCTGGTAGGAATGTATATCCCATACGTCACTTGCTCATGGACTCTTGCCAATATGAAAGAAATGAATTTATCAGGTAAGTTCTTACATAAATTATGTTTTTAATAGCAGGGGCGTTCCGTCTGTGGGAGGGGCTTGATTAGGCGTCTGCAGTTGGCGCTCGGTGTGCTCCATCTTCACACAGGCCCTTCCAGCTTTTCTACGGCCGTTGAGGCGTGATTCACCCTGGCCAAAGACGGTGCCTGGACTGGAGGGGATTACCCCCCATGCTAGGAACACTCTCCGGAAAAGTCGGAAGCCCGATAGCCACCCAGACTCCCTGGCTAGAGTCACTACCGGTGCAGGCAGTTTAATCAAGGAGAAGCTCCTCATATATAGCGCTCTCAGGACCCCGGTGAGATAGTCGAGGCGACTGACGCTGAGTTCGTCTCTCTAGTCCCGGGATAGGAGTCAAGCTTGGAGCAGTCAGCAGAGGAGACCGCTGTTGAGAACTGTGCTTGTACATCAGCAAGGAGATCGGTCTGCCTCCCAGAACCACAGGTGTGAGGCAAATAAAGAGCGCTGTTGCTCGGCTGTCTACTTGGGCCGGTGGCTTGCCCTGGGATAGGAGGCGGGGAAAAGACCGCGACATACAACCTACACAAGTCCCGCGGAGATCCTCGGCTGTCAAAGGCCACGCTATTCTAGTGTGCAGCGGAGGAGGATTGCAAAAGGGTGAAAGGAAAAAAAAAAGATAAGTACTGTCATATATCTTTCCTCCCTTGTTACCCCCCCTTGCGCATATCATATAATTGTTACAGAGTAATACAAGCTAGACAACGCCATAGGTCTGTGTGTCCAAGGCTCCCCCCTACTATAAGGTGGGCAGAAAAGTAAAAGGGCGGGGGGGGGGGGGGTCAAGACGCCTCTTAAGGATCTTCTATGCTGGCCGAAGAAAGTGAGGTCTGATGATAACTATTATTTCTCCAACATTGGTGTGTCCGGTCCACGGCGTCATCCTTACTTGTGGGATATTCTCTTCCCCATCAGGAAATGGCAAAGAGTCCCAGCAAAGCTGGCCATATAGTCCCTCCTAGGCTCCGCCCACCCCAGTCATTCTCTTTGCCGTTGCACAGGCAACATCTCCACGGAGATGGTTAAGAGTTTTTTTGGTGTTTAAATGTAGTTTTTATTCTTCTATCAAGTGTTTGTTATTTTAAAATAGTGCTGGTATGTACTATTTACTCTGAAACAGAAAAGGATGAAGATTTCTGTTTGTGAGAGGAAGATGATTTTAGCAGACAGTAACTAAAATCGATTGCTGTTTCCACATAGGACTGTTGAGATGAAGTAACTTCAGTTGGGGGAAGCAGTTAGCAGACTTTTCTGCTTAAGGTATGACTAGCCATATTTCTAACAAGACCATGTAATGCTGGAAGGCTGTCATTTCCCCTCATGGGGACCGGTAAGCAATTTTCTTAGTCAAACAAACAGAATAAGGGCTTATTATGGGCTAAAAAACTGGTAGACATTTTTATGGGCTAAATCGATTGCTTTATTTGGGTATTTTATTCATATTTATGCTGACAATTTGCATTTATAAACTTGGGGAACGTTTATTAAACGGCAGGCACTGTGTTAGACACCTTTTCCAGTCAGGGGGCCTTCCTAGTTGTAGACTGAGCCTGAGCCCCATTACTGCGCAGTTGTTTTTGGAGAGCAGGGCATGCAGATGCATGTGTGAGGATCTAAAAATTGCTGGAAAAGCTTCTAGAATGCGTCAATTGGTATTGTATTCCCCTCTGGGCTTGGTTGGGTCTCAGCAAAGACTATAGCTGGGACTGTATAGGGGTTAAATTTATAAACGGCTCCGATTCCGTTATTTTAAGGGTTAAAGCTCTGAAATTTGGTGTGCAATACTATTAATGCTTTAAGACACTGTGGTGAAATTTTGGTAATTTTTGAACAATTCCTTCATACTTTTTCACATATTCAGTAATAAAGTGTTTTCTGTTTAAAATTTAAAGAGACAGTAACGGTTTTGTTTTAAAACGTTTTTTGTGCTTTGTTGACAAGTTTAAGCCTGTTTAACATGTCTGTACCTTCAGATAAGCTATGTTCTATATGTATGAAAGCCAATGCGTCTCCCCATTTAAATTTATGTGATAATTGTGCCATAGCGTCCAAACAAAGTAAGGACAGTACTGCCACAGTTAATGAAATTGCCCAAGATAACTCCTCAGATGAGGGGAGTAAACATGATACTACATCATCTCCTACTGTGTCTACACCAGT
This sequence comes from Bombina bombina, assembly GCF_027579735.1. Lineage (NCBI taxonomy): Eukaryota > Metazoa > Chordata > Amphibia > Anura > Bombinatoridae > Bombina > Bombina bombina. The sequence goes on along the minus strand of NC_069499.1, from coordinate 593,274,647 downwards.
TTTGCCCATGCAGGAGGCCCTTAGTACATCTAGTGCGCCAATGCTTATTACCATGCAACAATTAACGGCTGTAATGGATAACTCCATAGCAAATATTTTATCCAAAATGCCTACTTATCAGAGAAAGCGCGATTGCTCTGTTTTAAACACTGAAGAGCAGGAGGGCGCTGATGATAATTGTTCTGTCATACCCTCACACCAATCTGAAGGGGCCATGATTGTCAGATGGAGAAATCTCAGATTCAGGAAAGATTTCTCAACAAGCTGAACCTGATGTTGTGACATTTAAATTTAAATTAGAACATATCCGTGCACTGCTTAAGGAGGTGTTATCTACTCTGGATGATTGTGACAACTTGGTCATTCCAGAGAAATTATGCAAGATGGACAAGTTCCTAGAGGTTCCGGTGCACCCCCGACGCTTTTCCTATACCCAAGCGGGTGGCGGACATAGTAAATAAGGAGTGGGAAAAGCCCGGCATACCTTTTGTTCCCCCCCCCTATATTTAAGAAATTATTTCCTATGATCGACCCCAGAAAGGACTTATGGCAGACAGTCCCTAAGGTCGAGGGGGCAGTTTCTACTCTAAACAAACGCACTACTATTCCTATCGAAGATGGTTGTGCTTTCAAAGATCCTATGGATAAAAAATTGGAAGGTTTGCGTAAAAAGATTTTTGTACAGCAAGGTTACCTTCTACAACCAATTTCGTGCATTGTTCCTGTCACTACAGCAGCGTGGTTCTGGTTTGAGGAACTAGAAAAGTCGCTCAGTAGAGAGACTCCATATGAGGAGGTTATGGACAGAGTTCACGCACTTAAATTGGCTAACTCTTTTATTTTAGATGCCGCTTTGCAATTAGCTAGATTAGCGGCGAAAAATTCAGGGTTTGCTATCGTGGGCGCGCAGAGCGCTTTGGCTAAAGTCTTGGTCAGCGGATGTGTCATCCAAGACAAAATTGCTTAACATCCCTTTCAAAGGTAAAACTCTATTTGGACCAGAATTGAAAGAGATTATTTCAGACATCACTGGGGGAAAGGGCCACGCCCTTCCACAAGATAGGTCTTTCAAGGCTAAAAATAAGTCTAATTTTCGTCCCTTTCGCAATTTCAGGAACGGACCGGCCTCTAATTCTGCATCCTCTAAGCAAGAGGGTAATGCCTCACAACCCAAACCAGCCTGGAAACCGATGCAAGGCTGGAACAAGGGTAAGCAGGCCAAGAAGCCTGCCACTGCTAACAAAACAGCATGAAGGAGTAGCCCCCGATCCGGGACCGGATCTAGTGGGGGGCAGACTCTCTCTCTTTGCTCAGGCTTGGGCAAGAGATGTTCAGGATCCCTGGGCGCTAGAAATAGTTTCTCAGGGTTATCTCCTGGAATTCAAGGAACTACCCCCAAGGGGAAGGTTCCACATGTCTCACTTATCCTCAAACCAAATAAAGAGACAGGCATTCTTACTTTGTGTAGAAGACCTGTTAAAGATGGGAGTGATACACCCAGTTCCAATAAAGGAACAAGGAATGGGATTTTATTCCAATCTGTTCGTAGTTCCCAAAAAAGAGGGAACCTTTAGACCAATTTTGGATTTGAAGATCCTAAACAAATTTCTCAGGGTACCATCGTTCAAGATGGAAACCATTCGAACGATTCTACCCACTATCCAGGAAAGTCAATTTATGACTACCGTGGATCTAAAGGATGCGTACCTACATATTCCTATCCACAAAGAACATCATCAGTTCCTACGGTTCGCTTTTCTGGACAAGCATTACCAGTTTGTGGCCCTCCCATTCGGGTTAGCCACTGCTCCAAGGATTTTCACAAAGGTGCTAGGGTCCCTTCTAGCGGTTCTAAGACCGAGGGGGCATTGCAGTAGTACCTTACTTGGACGACATTCTAATACAAGCGTCGTCCCTGTCAAAAGCAAAGGCTCATACAGACATAGTTCTAGCCTTTCTCAGATAACACGGATGGAAGGTGAACATAGAAAAAAGTTCTCTGTCTCCGTCGACAAGAGTTCCCTTCTTGGGAACAATAATAGATTCCTTAGAAATGAGGATTTTTCTGACAGAGGTCAGAAAATCAAAACTTCTAAGCTCTTGTCAAGTGCTTCATTCTGTTCCTCGTCCTTCCATAGCGCAGTGCATGGAAGTAGTAGGGTTGATGGTTGCAACAATGGACATAGTTCCTTTTGCACGAATTCATCTAAGACCATTACAACTGTGCATGCTCAAACAGTGGAATGGGGACTATACAGACTTGTCTCCAATGATTCAAGTAGATCAGAAGACCAGAGATTCACTCCGTTGGTGGCTGACCCTGGACCATCTGTCCCAGGGAATGAGCTTCCGCAGACCAGAGTGGGTCATTGTCACGACCGACCGCCAGTCTAGTGGGCTGGGGCGCGGTCTGGAATCCCTGAAAGCTCAGGGTCTATGGTCTCGGGAAGAGTCTCTTCTCCCGATAAACATTCTGGAACTCAGTAGCGATATTCAATGCTCTCAGGGCTTGGCCTCAACTAGCAAAGGCCAAATTCATAAGGTTCCAATCAGACAACATGACGACCGTTGCGTATATCAATCATCAGGGGGGAACAAGGAGTTCCCTGGCGATGAAGGAAGTGACCAAGATAATTCAATGGGCGGAGGATCACTCCTGCCACCTGTCTGCGATCCACATCCCAGGTGTGGAAAACTGGGAGGCGGATTTTCTGAGTCGTCAGACATTCCATCCGGGGGAGTGGGAACTCCATCCAGAGATCTTTGCCCAAATAACTCAATTATGGGGCATTCCAGACATGGATCTGATGGCGTCTCGTCAGAACTTCAAGGTTCCTTGCTACGGGTCCAGATCCAGGGATCCCAAGGCGACTCTAGTAGATGCACTAGTAGCACCTTGGACCTTCAACCTAGCTTATGTATTTCCACCGTTTCCTCTCATTCCCAGGCTGGTAGCCAGGATCAATCAGGAGAGGGCCTCGGTAATCTTGATAGCTCCTGCGTGGCCACACAGGACTTGGTATGCAGACCTGGTGAATATGTCATCGGCTCCACCATGGAAGCTACCTTTGAGACAGGACCTTCTTGTTCAGGGTCCATTCGAACATCCAAATCTGGTCTCCCTCCAGCTGACGGCTTGGAGATTGAACGCTTGATTCTATCGAAGCGTGGGTTTTCAGATTCTGTGATAGATACTCTGGTTCAGGCCAGAAAACCGGTAACTAGAAAGATTTACCATAAAATATGGAAAAAATATATCTGTTGGTGTGAATCCAAAGGATTCCCATGGGGATATAGATAAAAATTCCTAAGATTCTCTCCTTTCTACAAGAAGGTTTGGAGAAAGGATTATCTGCAAGTTCTCTAAAGGGACAGATCTCTGCTTTATCTGTCTTACTACACAAAAGTCTGGCAGCTGTGCCAGATGTTCAAGCATTTGTTCAGGCTCTGGTTAGGATCAAGCCTGTTTACAGACCTTTGACTCCTCCCTGGAGTCTAAATCTAGTTCTTTCAGTTCTTCAAGGGTTCCGTTTGAACCTTTACATTCCATAGATATTAAGTTACTATCTTGGAAAGTTTTGTTTTTGGTTGCAATTTCTTCTGCTAGAAGAGTTTCAGAGTTATCTGCTCTGCAGTGTTCTCCGCCCTATCTGGTGTTCCATGCAGATAAGGTGGTTTTGCGTACTAAGCCTGGTTTTCTTCCGAAGGTTGTTTCTAACAAGAATATTAACCAGGAGATAGTTGTACCTTCTTTATGTCCGAATCCAGTTTCAAAGAAGGAACGTTTGTTACACAATTTGGACGTAGTCCGTGCTCTAAAATTCTATTTAGAGGCTACAAAGGATTTCAGACAAACATCTTCTTTGTTTGTTGTCTATTCTGGTAAAAGGAGAGGTCAAAAAGCGACTTCTACCTCTCTTTCCTTTTGGCTTAAAAGTATCATCCGATTGGCTTATGAGACTGCCGGACGGCAGCCTCCTGAAAGAATCACAGCTCACTCCACTAGGGCTGTGGCTTCCACATGGGCCTTCAAGAACGAGGCTTCTGTTGACCAGATATGTAAGGCAGCGACTTGGTCTTCACTGCACACTTTTGCCAAATTTTACAAATTTGATACTTTTGCTTCTTCGGAGACTATTTTTGGGAGAAAGGTTTTGCAAGCTGTGGTGCCTTCCGTTTAGGTAACCTGATTTGCTCCCTTCCTTCATCCGTGTCCTAAAGCTTTGGTATTGGTTCCCACAAGTAAGGATGACGCCGTGGACCGGACACACCAATGTTGGAGAAAACAGAATTTATGCTTACCTGATAAATTACTTTCTCCAACGGTGTGTCCGGTCCACGGCCCGCCCGGGTTTTTTAATCAGGTCTGATGAATTATTTTCTCTAACTACAGTCACCACGGTACCATATGGTTTCTCCTATATATATTTCCTCCTGTCCGTCGGTCGAATGACTGGGGTGGGCGGAGCCTAGGAGGGACTATTTGGCCAGCTTTGCTGGGACTCTTTGCCATTTCTGTTGGGAAGAGAATATCCCACAAGTAAGGATGACGCCGTGGACCGGACACACCGTTGTAGAAAGTAATTTATCAGGTAAGCATAAATTCTGTTATTTAAGCAGCTTTTAGCTGTCAACTGAGGATTATCAGCGGAAAGAGTTATACTATTTTTGTAATTAAAATACACTGAAAGCTTTAAGACCTTCCTCTGGCCATTAATCTAGCTGACCCCACTTTTACAGCTATATTGGATATATTGTTGATATGGACAACTGCCATTGTTTGGTCTGTCTAGGCAGACTCTGCTACGATCCTAAATTATATTTCTCTTGTTAAGTGTATCCAGTCCACGGATCATCCATTACTTGTGGGATATTCTCCTTCCCAACAGGAAGTTGCAAGAGGATCACCCACAGCAGAGCTGCTATATTGCTCCTCCCCTAACTGTCATACCCAGTCATTCTCTTGCAAGCCTCAACCAAGATGGAGGTCGTAAAAGGAGTGTGGTGTTTTATACTTAGTTTATTTCTTCAATCAAAAGTTTGTTATTTTTAAATGGTGCCGGAGTGGTGCCAGGCAGTATTTAGAAGAAGAATCTGCCTGCGTTTTCTATGATCTTAGCAGAAGTAACTAAGATCCATGGCTGTTCTCACATATTCTGAGGAGTGAGGTAACTTCAGAGAGGGAATGGCGTGCAGGTTTTCCTGCAATAAGGTATGTGCAGTTAATATTTTTCTAGGGATGGAATTTGCTAGAAAATGCTGCTGATACCGAAGTAATGTAAGTAAAGCCTTAAATGCAGTGATAGCGACTGGTATCAGGCTTATTAATAGAGATACATACTCTTATAAAAATGTAATATAAAACGTTTGCTGGCATGTTTAATCGTTTTTATATGTATTTGGTGATAAAACTTATTGGGGCCTAGTTTTTTTTCCACATGGCTGGCTTGAATTCTGCCTAGAAACAGTTTCCTTAGGCTTTCCACTGTTGCAATATGAGTGGGAAGGGCCTATTTCTCTTGTTAAGTGTATCCAGTCCACGGATCATCCATTACTTGTGGGATATATTCCCTTCCCAACAGGAAGTTGCAAGAGGATCACCCACAGCAGAGCTGCTATATAGCTCCTCCCCTCACATCTCATATCCAGTCATTCTCTTGCAACCCTCAACATAGATGGAGGTCGTGAGAGGACTGTGGTGTTTTATACTTAGTGTCTTTCTTCAATCAAAAGTTTGTTATTTTTAAATGGCACCGGAGTGTGCTGTTTTTTCTCAGGCAGTATTTGGAAGAAGAATCTGCCTGCGTTTTCTATGATCTTAGCAGAAGTAACTAAGATCCACTTGCTGTTCTCACACATTCTGAGGAGTGAAGTACTTCAGAGAGGGAATGGCGTGCAGGTTTTCCTGCAAATAAGGTATGTGCAGTAAATTATTTTCTAAGGAATGGAATTGACTAAGAAAATGCTGCTGATACCGAAGTAATGTAAGTAAAGCCTTAAATGCAGTGAAAGCGACTGGTATTAGGCTTATTAATAGAGACATGTACTCTTCAAAAAATGTGTTTTAAAACGTTTGCTGGCATGTTTAATCGTTTTTTTTTTTTTGTTTTTTTTTTATATAATTTTTTATTGAGGTAGCAAAGACATATATAAACAGTATCACAAGTTTTCATGGCAACATGCCTAAATACATACATCCTGTCTTACGCAGTTAATACATAGGCATGTCCTATCACTATAAACAGTATAAGTTCCTAAACAGTAGGAAACACATTAGGCCATGAGCGGCACCTCATTTTATATATAAACTCTTGACATGGACATATCACAACAGCTCAAATGCTAATCAGGAGACCTAGTTTTCTCAGCAGATCTCTAAAAGAAAAGAAATAGGTCCTCGTGCGTCCATAACATATACAGAATCAAATATCCAGAAAGGAATTATTCTATAATATTAAGTATCTAGTAGCTATAAACAGTAAAATGGGAGATATATACTTCATGTCGTCAACAGGTTAATATAAAGTCTTTAAAATTTTAGATTGTTAATAGAGCTAGTAGAGCTTCCCCCCATATATAACAACACACATTACAGCAGGATGACCCCAAATATAAAAAGAGAAAAACAGCCTCTTTTGGAATACTTGGAACTAGAGTTCCCTGGAAGAAGGGGGATTAGAAGTGAATAAATCATATAGGGCCACTCTTGGATCAATTAATATTTAGAAGACAGCAGCTCAATAAAAAATACATTACTTAGCTTGTAGATTTTAATCTTGGCCCTCTAGAAATTTAAAATGAATATAGTATACAAATAGTATTCTGCATTAGTATAAGGGAGGAAAGCCCACTTAAAACTATATGTCTCAATACCTCCTAGGAAAATATAAGATGTCTCCACAGGATGCCCCATCTCGGCCGCTGACAGAGCAAATCCCTATGTCTATTATTGGATTATAGGTTTAGTGAAAATTCACATCTATTAACTAAACTATTAAGCTTTCTCCCTTTAACCAGACCATAAGCAATATGATCCAATCCCCAACTAGAGGAAATATGACTCCAACTCAGTGAATGGAGTCTGTGAATATAATAAAGAGTACCCATTTAAATAAATTACTCACTATGCAGCCCAAGAGGGTCAAATATTTAGACATCGGTACTAATATATATTTAGACTGGGTGCAAGAATATGCTTATAAGTGTGAGAAGCTCAACTGTGTATATATATATATATATATATATATATATATAACATAAGTTGTGAGTAGTGTGAATAACCTTGTGTTTTTACACATAATGACCCAATAGGCCTCATAAATACAAAGAAGAGGAGGCATGGGTGAGTCTCAGAAAAGTTGGTAGCAGCAAGACCCCTATTCAGTTCTCAGGCATTGTAGTTATCACAAAAGTTACCGGTTGGTAGGTGCTTCACTATGAGTTAGTCACAAAATATCCCAGCGAAGGCTTCTCACTCCCCCAGAATCGAGCCTAATCTTCAGCCTACACCTACTTTGCATGCCTGCACCGGCACCTGTATGGCCCATCCAGCTGGTAAAAACCCCGGACAAGCTTGCAGAATCTCCATCCATAGAAGAGCACATAACCAGGGCTTTGAGGGGTCAGTTTCCCCCCTCCAAAAAACACTTAGGCCTCCAGGGGCGACCAAAAGAGAAGGCACCTTCACATCGGCCACCGAAAAGCACTCCCGCTCCTCTGTTATATCCTCGAGCCTAGAAGCCTGCAGGAACCGGATTGCCCTCCACATTGAAGGACGCCAGAGGTAAGTAGTAACCTTAGCCTGCTCCCCCGGTACAGCACCCGCTTGTGTATCGATCTCAGGAATGACGGCTGAGCTGTGCTGAGGAGGGGTCCGGTCGCCATTCTTAGCATCTGGGGAAATGACGAGTTTGTCAATGCGGCTATCCAACCATGCGTTCAACACGTTAAAATGTTCCTCCAGGAGTGTAAGCACTGCCTCCTCTGACACTTGCTCTACACATGCCATTGGGGATAGGAAAATGTGTAACGACCTTCCTTAGCAAAAAGCAACAAATGATTGATGTTGCGATACGGTGGGGACTCGAAGGCTCCCACCGGGGGGGTAATTATTAAGGCCTCAACCTCAAATGCTGACTCTGGTATATGAGGGCTGCTGAGATCCGCAATACAGGGCTCAATCCACTCAGGATCAAGTCGCCTAATCGTTTTTTTTAACGTACATTTGGTGATAAAACTTATTGGGGCATAATTTTTCCACATGGCTGGCTTAATTTCTGCATAGAAACAGTTAACTGAGGCTTCCCACTGTTGTAATATGAGTGGGAGGGGGCTATTTTAGCACTTTTTTGCGCAGTAAAAATTCAGACTCAGACTTCCTGCTTCTTCCTGCATGATCCAGGACTTCTCTAGAGGGCTCAAAAGGCTTCAAAAGTCATATTGAGGGAGGTAAAAAGTTACAGTAGAGCTGTGGCAGTGTGTGTGACTGTTTTAAAAAACGTTTTTTTTCTATTGTTAGTCCGTTTTGGGTATTAAGGGGTTAATCATCCATTTGCAAGTGGGTGCAATGCTCTGCTAACTTAATACATACACTGTGAAAATTTGGTTGGTATAACTGCTTTGGTTCATTGTTATTTCAACTTGGGACAGGTTTTGTGCTTCTTAAAGGCACAGTAGCGTTTTTTATATTGCTTGTAAACTTGTTGTAAAGTGTTTTTCAAGCTTGCCAGTCTTATTGCTAGTCTGTTTAAACATGTCTGACATAGATGAATCTATTTGTTCATTATGTTTGAAAGCCAGTGTGGAGCCCCATAGGAATATGTGTACTAAATGTATTGATTTCACTTTAAATAATAAAGATCAGTCTTTATCTATAAAAGAATTATCACCAGACGACGAGGGGGAAGTTATGCCGACTAACTCTCTTCACATGTCAGTACCTTCGCCTCCCGCTCAGGGGGCGCACGCTAATATGGCGCCAAGTACATCAGGGACGCCCATAGCAATTACTTTACAGGACATGGCTACAATCATGAATAATACCCTGTCAGAAGTATTATCTAGATTGCCAGAATTGAGAGGCAAGCGCGATAGCTCTGGGATTAGGAGAGATGCAGAGCGCGCAGGTGCTGTAAGAGCCATGTCTGATACTGCGTCACAGTTTGCAGAACATGAGGACGGAGAGCTTCATTCTGTGGGTGACAGATCTGACCCGGGGAAACCTGATTCAGAGATCTCTAATTTTAAATTTAAGCTTGAGAACCTCCGTGTATTGCTTGGGGAGGTTTTAGCTGCTCTGAACGACTGTAACACAGTTGCAATTCCAGAGAAATTGTGTAGGCTGGATAGATACTATGCGGTGCCGGTGTGTACTGATGTTTTTCCTATACCTAAAAGGCTTATAGAAATAATTAGCAAGGAGTGGGATAGACCTAGTGTGCCCCTTTCCCCTCCTCCTATATTTAGAAAAATGTTCCCAATAGACGCCACTACACGGGACTTATGGCAAACGATCCCTAAGGTGGAGGGAGCAGTTTCTACTTTAGCAAAGCGTACCACTATCCCGGTTGAGGACAGTTGTGCTTTTTCGGATCCAATGGATAAAAAATTAGAAGGTTACCTTAAGTAAATGTTTGTTCAACAAGGTTTTATCCTGCAGCCCCTTACATGCATTGCTCCTGTCACTGCTGCTGCGGCATTCTGGTTTGAGTCTCTGGAAGAGGCCATTCACACAGCTCCATTGGATGAAATTATGGACAAGCTTAAAGCACTTAAGCTAGCTAACTCATTTGTTTCTGATGCCATTGTACATTTGACTAAACTAACGGCTAAGAATTCCGGATTCGCCATTCAGGCGCGGAGGGCGCTATGGCTTAAATCCTGGTCAGCTGACGTGACTTCTAAATCTAAATGACTTAATATTCCTTTCAAGGTGCAGACCTTATTCGGGCCCGGCTTGAAAGAAATTTTTGCTGACATTACTGGAGGTAAGGGTCATACCCTTCCTCAGGACAGGGCCAAATCAAAGGCCAAACAGTCTAATTTTCGTGCCTTTCGAAATTTCAAGGCAGGAGCAGCATCAACTTCCTCCGCTCCAAAACAGGAAGGAACTGTTGCTCATTCCAGACAGGCCTGGAAACCTAACCAGTCCTGGAACAAGGGCAAGCAGGACAGAAAACCTGCTACTGCCCGCTGGACAGAAAACCTGCTACTGCCCCCAAGACAGCATGAAGGAACGGCCCCCTATCCGGAAACGGATCTAGTGGGGGGCAGACTTTCTCTCTTTGCCCAGGCGTGGGCAAGAGATGTCCAGGATCCCTGGGCGTTGGAGATCATATCTCAGGGATATCTTCTGGACTTCAAGGCTTCTCCTCCTCAAGGGAGATTTCATCTTTCGAGGTTATCAGAAAACCAGATAAAGAAAGAGGCATTCCTAAGCTGTGTACAAAACCTCCTAGTAATGGGGGTGATCCACCCAGTTCCGCGGACGGAACAAGGACAGGGATTTTATTCAAATCTGTTTGTGGTTCCCAAGAAAGAGGGAACCTTCAGACCAATCTTAGATCTAAAGATCTTAAACAAAGTTCCATCATTCAAAATGGAAACCATTCGGACCATCCTACCCATGGTCCAAGAGGGTCAGTACATGACCACAGTGGACTTAAAGGATGCCTACCTTCACATACCGATTCACAAAGATCATCATCGGTTCCTAAGATTTGTCTTTCTAGACAGGCATTACCAATTTGTAGCTCTTCCCTTCGGGTTGGCTACAGCAATCGGCTTAATGGTAGCGGCAATGGATATAGTGCCATTTGCGCGCCTTCATCTCAGACCGCTGCAATTATGCATGCTGAGTCAGTGGAATGGGGATTACACAGATTTGTCCCCTCTACTAAATCTGGATCAAGAGACCAGAGATTCTCTTCTCTGGTGGTTGTCTCGGGTACACCTGTCCAAGGGTATGACCTTTCGCAGGCCAGATTGGACAATTGTAACAACAGATGCCAGCCTTCTAGGTTGGGGTGCAGTCTGGAATTCCCTGAAGGCACAGGGATCGTGGACTCAGGAGGAGAAACTCCTTCCAATAAATATTCTGGAGTTAAGAGCGATATTCAATGCTCTTCTGGCTTTGCCTCAGTTAGCAACACTGAGGTTCATCAGATTTCAGTCGGACAACATCACGACTGTGGCTTACATCAACCATCAAGGGGGAACCAGGAGTTCCCTAGCGATGTTAGAAGTCTCAAAAATAATTCGCTGGGCAGAGTACCACTCTTGCCACCTGTCAGCAATCCATATCCCAGGCGTGGAGAACTGGGAGGCGGATTTTCTAAGTCGTCAGACTTTCCATCCGGGGGAGTTGGGAACTCCATCCGGAGGTGTTTGCTCAGTTGATTCATTGTTGGGGCAAACCAGAGTTGGATCTCATGGCATCTCGCCAGAACGCCAAGCTTCCTTGTTACGGATCCAGGTCCAGGGACCCAGAAGCGACGCTGATAGATGCTCTAGCAGCGCCTTGGTTCTTCAACCTGGCTTATGTGTTTCCACCGTTTCCTCTGCTCCCTCGACTGATTGCCAAAATCAAACAGGAGAGAGCATCGGTGATTCTGATAGCACCTGCGTGGCCACGCAGGACTTGGTATGCAGACCTAGTGGACATGTCATCCTTTCCACCATGGACTCTGCCTCTAAGACAGGACCATCTGATACAAGGTCCTTTCAATCATCCAAATCTAATTTCTGAGACTGACTGCATGGAGATTGAACGCTTGATTCTATCAAAGTGTGGCTTCTCTGAGTCAGTCATTGATACTTTAATACAGGCACGAAAGCCTGTTACACCAGGAAAATCTACCACAAGATATGGGGTAAATATCTTTATTGGTGTGAATCCAAGAATTACTCATGGAGTAAGGTTAGGATTCCTAGAATATTGTCTTTTTCTCCAAGAGGGCTTGGACAAAGGATTATCAGCTAGTTCCTTAAAGGGACAGATTTCTGCTCTGTCTATTCTTTTGCACAAGCGTCTGGCAGAGGTTCCAGACGTCCAGGCATTTTGCCAGGCTTTGGTTAGAATTAAACCTGTGTTTAAACCTGTTTCTCCCCCGTGGAGCTTAAACTTGGTTCTTAAGCTTCTTCAAGGAGTTCCGTTTGAACCCCTTCATTCCATTGATTTTAAACTTTTATCTTGGAAAGTTCTGTTTTTGATGGCTATTTCCTCGGATCCGAGAGTCTCTGAGCTATCTGCCTTACAATGTGATTCTCCTTATCTGATTTTTCATGCAGATAAGGTAGTTCTGCGTACCAAACCTGGGTTTTTACCTAAGGTGGTTTCTAACAAGAATATCAATCAGGAGATTGTTGTTCCATCGTTGTGCCCTAATCCTTCTTCAAAGAAGGAACGTCTTTTACATAATCTGGACGTAGTCCGTGCCTTGAAGTTTTACTTACAAGCTACTAAAGATTTTCGTCAAACATCTTCCCTGTTTGTCGTTTACTCTGGACAGAGGAGAGGTCAAAAAGCTTCGGCAACCTCTCTTTCCTTTTGGCTTCGGAGCGTAATACGCCTAGCCTATGAGACTGCTGGACAGCAGCCCCCTGAAAGGATTACAGCTCATTCTACTAGAGCTGTGGCTTCCACCTGGGCCTTCAAAAATGAGGCCTCTGTTGAACAGATTTGCAAGGCTGCGACTTGGTCTTCACTTCACACTTTTTCAAAATTTTACAAATTTGATACTTTTGCTTCTTCGGAGGCTGTGTTTGGGAGAAAGGTTCTTCAGGCAGTGGTTCCTTCCGCTTAATCCTGCCTTGTCCCTCCCATCATCCGTGTACTTTAGCTTTGGTATTGGTATCCCACAAGTAATGGATGATCCGTGGACTGGATACACTTAACAAGAGAAAACATAATTCATGCTTACCTGATAAATTTATTTCTCTTGTAGTGTATCCAGTCCACGGCCCGCCCTGTCCTTTTAAGGCAGGTCTAAATTTTAATTAAACTACAGTCACCACTGCACCCTATGGTTTCTCCTTTCTCTGTTTGTTTTCGGTCGAATGATTGGATATGACAGTTAGGGGAGGAGCTATATAGCAGCTCTGCTGTGGGTGATCCTCTTGCAACTTCCTGTTGGGAAGGAGAATATCCCACAAGTAATGGATGATCCGTGGACTGGATACACTACAAGAGAAATAAATTTATCAGGTAAGCATAAATTATGTTTTTGATTACTGTTTGCTGTGATTTCTGCAAGCTTCTAATAAGAGTCTAGACTCTTGGTTTTTTTTTTGTTTGTTTTTTTCCGCTGTCTGAATCTGTTAGTCTGATGTTCATATTTAAAAAATATTATCTAGAGATAAATAAATAACAGATATGCTGTTGAATATGCTCAACTGATTTAAACAGACTATGATATGTCAATTTACTGGCGAGATCACATATTGCAATTTCTAACAGTGTATAAAACATCCTAAGACATCCTAAAGCCCTGACTATTCAGATAGACAACTACTTATATAGTCTGGCTAAGAAACATTTAGAGGTATAAGGCTATCTTTAGGATAAGGTAGCTAAAGATCTAGCTAATAGCTAGAGCTTTCTAAAGCTATATTTAGTATAATCTAACAGATTAGGTACACATGAAGGGCTAAAACCATAAGCTTTACAGAGTATGTGTTCTAGTAATACATAGATTGCAAGAGCTGAAGGCAGCAAAAAACTGAAGTACTCTACAGGCTAATATATCGGATATCTTTATAGGCGCTGAGAATAAAATTGGTACTGGAAAAGATAAATACCTGAGCCTACCTAGTTAAACGGTTTAAAATCTGCCATATAACTGTGATATGGAGATAGTAAAATAATATCGATTTTATATTGAGATAATAAATCAAGAATAGTAATAGCTACATATTAGCTGTACAAAACAAATCTGACCCTTCAGTATTAATCCCATATTTATTGTCCAATAAAACAGGAGTGGGCGATCATACACTTCTATCCTTATTCACATGATCACGTCTTTTATTTTCTTATTTGACACTATTTTCCACAATTGACAATATCCTCTTTTTACCCTACAAAATTTGCTGATTGCTCTGTAGTACCTGCCCTATCTGGCAGCTGATCAGGTCTAAACAGTCAAAATATACTTTCTCACCCTTTCTTGCTTCTTCTAGCTTATATATCACCTTTTTCAAGCACAACTCTTTTTTCTTATCTCTCTCTCCTTTTATGGATACATTTCTGGGGATCAGTAGAACTGATACAGCTACAATGTCACCAAAGACCAAAGATAGAAAACCGAGGCCAAGTATAGGAAGCTTAGAGACAGGGGCGGTAGATTTTTCACCTGTCCCTAATACTGTTATTGATACCAATAGCTTAGTAAGACAAATATCCGATCTATTTATGCCACAGTTTGAGGGAGTAACAACGGAATTGATAACCTTAACAAACGAACTTAAACAAGTATCTAGCAGACTGGGAGATATCGAGAACGATTTACAACATACACAACAAATTCGCTTAGACACACAGGCTAAGACTATAGAAACTCTGCAACTCCGCCTCGATGACTTAGAGGATAGATCACGGAGAAGCAACTTGAAAATAGTAGGTCTCCCAGAGACATCTGAATTTACGATCTTATGAAATTTGTTAAAGTCACTCTACCAGAAATACTTGATATGCCTCCAGATGGTACAGAGATTATAGTGGAAAGGGTGCACAGGCTGGGTACTAATAAAAAAAAAGATAATTCTATGCAATTTAAAAGACCAGTACTAGTAAAGTTATTACATTTTCAGGATAAACAGAGAATATTATCCTATTATAGGAAAAAAACTTATGGTAGAGATAAACAAAGAGCGTATCCTTTTGTTTTCCGACTATTCTGCAGATACAGTTAATAGGAGGAGATCTATGGCTCCTTGGTGTACACAGCTAATTAATGCAGGCTTTCAAGCCACAATGATCTATCCTGCAAAAATAAAAATCTTTTTAAATAATAACGTAGTAACGTTAAACACAGTAGAGGAAGTTAGACAATTTATGGAAAAGAATAAACCTCAGTAGAATAATGCATATTACTTTCTGCTTAATGAACGGTTCTCCGGGTTGGCTGGTTTGCACCGTCTGTTTATCTTTGTGTGTTTTTTTTGTTTTGTGTTTTTTTTATTTTTTTATTTTCCTTTCTCTTTCTGTTCGGTCTGTTGTTTTTCTCCCTTGTATCTCCCTTCTTCCTCTGCTCCCCATGGCTGTTACTCCCTGCTGGTCTCCAACGGGAGTGAGAGTTTGTCTCAATAATAAATGAAAAAATCACTTAATCTACTCTCTTGGAATGTGGGTTTTTTTTTCTTCCCCTGCCAAGAGGAAAAAAATAATCCAACATCTCAAAAGCTATAAACCGGACATTGTCTTCCTGCAGGAAACACACCTGAGCCTGCAGGAAGCAGAGAAATTGAGAATAGGCTGGATTGGGGAGGTGCTGGCGACTCCAGCAGTGAAAAGAAAGAGAGGAGTGGCATGTATTTTTAATAAGGAATTAGACTTCCAGCTTATATCCCACTACAGAGATGTGGAGGGAAGATATTTGATTTTAGAAATAGATATTAATGAATGCCGCTATACGCTATGTAATCTATATGCACCAAACGAATGTCGGTCAGACTTTTGGGACGGGCTATACTCAAAATTAATTAGTTCAATAGACTCGCAATTGATTATAGGTGGGGATTTCAATAGTGTGTTTGTCCCCCAGCTGGATAGATTAAGGACTAGTGGATAATATAGGTCTAGGAAGGAGGCTAAGATATTGACCTCTTTTCTGAAAGGTCTCAAACTAAGGGATATATGGAGAAGTCAACACCCTGATGAGAAAATGTTCACATGTGAATCTAAGACATTTCGTACATTCTCAAGAATAGATATGTTTCTCTTACATTGGTGTATCCGGTCCACGGCTTCATCCTTGTGGGATATTCTCAATCCCTACAGGAAGTGGCAAAGAGAGCACACAGCAGAGCTGTCCATATAGCTCCCCTCAGGCTCCGCCCCCCCAGTCATTCTTTTTGCCGCTCTAACAAGTAGCATCTCCACGGGAGGGTAAAGAGTTTGTTGTGTTAGCAGGACCTTCTAATCCAAGGTCCATTCAAGCATCCAAACCTAGTTTCTCTGCAACTGACTGCTTGGAGATTGAACGCTTAATTCTAGCTAAGCGTGGGTTCTCTGAATCAGTTATAGATACTCTGATCCAGGCTAGAAAGCCTGTTACCAGGAAAATTTACCATAAGATATGGCGGAAATATCTTTGTTGGTGCGAATCCAAGGGTTACTCATGGAGTAAGATTAGGATTCCAAGGTTACTATCTTTTCTCCAAGAAGGATTGGAGAAAGGGTTGGCAGCTAGTTCTCTAAAGAGACAGATATCTGATGATCTCTTTGCCACTTCCTGTAGGGATTGAGAATATCCCACAAGTAAGGATGAAGCCGTGGACCGGATACACCGTAAGAGAACGAAATTTATCAGGTAAGCATAAATTCTGTTTTTTGGTGACTGAAAGGCTTTTGCATCTAGAAATTAAGACGGATATTAAAAACATAATCTTATCAGATCACGCCATTATTTCTATGTGTATCCAGCTGGGGAATAAAAGAGATACTCTATGTGGTAAATTTTTCTTTCCTTCCTTTTTACACTCCAATATTCACTTTAGAAACTGGCTGATTCAAAAATGGAGGGAGAATGTTGTGTTAAATAGCGAATATCTTCTCAAAATAGAAATATTCTGGGAGGCCGCAAAGGCCTTCCTTAGAGGTGAAATAAAGGCATATATGGTTAAAAGGAAAAGAAAGGTAAAAGCTAGGGAACTAACAAATTGCCTTAAAAACAAATTTATAAAATATATTGATAATCCCAATAGGGAGAATTGGGCTACATATCAGAAGGCCAAAAAAGAAAGGGAGATATTTCTAAACCAAATTCCTATTCTTTCAAAAACTCTACTCCCCTGTAGAAGTTAATCAGGAGGCGAAAAGAAGGTTTTGGAATAGTATTGAAATTCCTAAAATATCCACGGCTCAGTTGAATATAATGAATAAGGAGATTACACTGGAAGAGATCTTAAAGGCTATTAAGGAGTCAACTCTAGGGAAGGCACCAGGCCCCGATCAATTGCCGATTGAATTTTTCAAAGTGCTATCAGAGGAGATTGCCCCCACACTGACTAAACTATTTATTAACTATTTTTTATCCCATCTCAAACCCTCTCAAAATTTCACTCCTCAACAGTGATTATAAAATATTAGCGAATATATTAGCGTGCCGCCTTAAAAAGATTATAGGAGATGTCATCCATCCAGACCAAACGGGATTCATACCAGGTAGAACGGCGCAAAAAAAATATAAGAAAGGCTATGATGATAATAGAATATATACTAACATCCCATAGGACAGGGTCAGGCACAAAGCAAGACTTTGCTCTACTAACGGTTGATGCAGAAAAAGCCTTCGACTCTGTCCTATGGGACCATTTATTAACCACACTCAATAACTTCGGTTTTTCAGGGCATTTTTATACCTATATCTCCTCGCTATATCAAAATCCAATTTCCTATCTTAGTATAAATAATATTCTCTCTCCTCCTATTACTCTATGTAAAGGAACAAGACAGGGGTGTCCCCTTTCACTGTTACTTTTCAATCTAGCCATTGAACCTTTAGCTATTAAGAGCAGAAAAATATTGGAGGGTATTAAGATAAAACAACACAAGGTGACATCATTATACGCCGATGATATCCTAATTTATATAAAGAACTCTACTAAAAACATTCCAGTGTTAGTAGATATCTTAGCGGAGTTTGGTAAATTTGCCGGTTACAGAGTCAATCTCTCCAAGTCTGAGATCTTGTGGGTAATAAAAAATAAGAATAGCTTCTTAGAGAATCCTTTTAAACTAAGTGACAAGTATATTAAATATTTAGGAATATATCTGTCGAGAAATCCAGAAGAGTGGTATGATATAAATTTTACTCCTATATGGAAGAAGTGTCTTTCTGAGATGCAGAAGTGGAGTAGATTGCCTCTGTCACTTTCAGCAAAGATAGCACTAATCAAAATGCGAATTCTCCCCAAAATTTTATTTGCTATTCAGAATATCCCCACATTTCTACGTTGGATATTCAAATGTTTAACTCAGGCTGTTCCCGCTTTCTCTGGGCCTCTAAAAAAACGCGTATTGCTCTAGCAAGATTAATGCACCCAAAAGATATGGGTGGATTTGCACTACCGAATTTGGTAAACTATAATTTAGCATGCTTTGCCAGCATTGCCCTAGACTGGCTGACTACAGCCAACTACGTGACTAGCTCTGAGAAGAAAATATAATGTTCCCCTATGTCCCCAAGGCACACTTACATGTCTCCAATCATATAAAGATACGAGAAGTTACACTAAAATATACAATTCAGAATGTAATTATTGCATGGCACAAAATTTGTAAGTTATTGGAGATAAACCATACACTCTCTAAGCATTTACCGATTAGAGGAAATCCGGATTTTGAAAGCGGATGTATATCCCCTGCCTTCAGAAAATGGTCACTAAAAAATCTGAATCTCCTGATTCAAATGGTAGATCCGGTCTCCAACCATATAAAAACATTTGAATCCCTAACCAGAGAGTTTAATTTAGACAGGAGTTCATTTTTTGCCTATTTACAAACTAGACATTTCTATTATAATCAGAAAGCTCTGGAAGGGGATATCTGGACACTGGGTCCATTGGACACTATTATTAGTAGATTTTCTAGGGGCGAACATTCCATCTCATCCATTTAAAGATTAACACTTAAGGATGCAGAAGCTAGGGTAAATAGCCTTTTCTGTATTTGGAAATTAGACTTTCCCGAAATTGATTTGGAATTTTATCAAGAAAGCTTTATTAGAGTAAGAAAGTTCTCAAGTAATATGGCAATTAGAGAAGCTCATTTGAAACTCTTGAATAGAGCCCATCTGACTCCTAGTAGGATGGGTAGATGGAAAGGGGATATGGCCTGCTATAGATGTAAATTTCCCCTGGCTGACCTATTCCACATGTTTTATGCATGTCCAAAAACTGTTAAGTTATGGAAGCAAGTGGAATACTGGTTAAATAGATTTTTGCCAGATAGGGTATCACTTAAGCCATCAGATATTTTTTTTTGGTCCATCATCATATCCAGAATAAATCTCTGATTAATACAGTTATCTTACTAGTTAGACAGATGATTTTAAGAGTATGGAAGGATAAAAATGTGCCTGGTATAGCTTCGGTTATTCGCAATATTCAATATCAAATGGTGCTAGAACAATATGATCCACTAATCTTTGAAGAAAAAAAAGAAAAAAAATACCTTGCAAAATGGGACAAAGTAATACTGGGTCTGCCTAGAGAGGTTCAGCTACAGATTTTAGGATATTTTCGCAAGTCACCAGACTTTTTACTATTAATACTATCGGATAGATATCCAGATTTTTGGAGACAATATTTATTTTGAGGTCGGGGGTGGGGGGGGAAGGAGGGAGAGCACGGGAGACACATAACTCTTGTTGTTTTTTTGTTTTGTTTTTTGTTTTGTTTGTTTTTTTTTTCTTTCCCCCGAAAGAAAAGCATCTTAAATGTAATATCATTTATTATATTGAACTTTTTATCCTAACGTCTGTTAAAATCTATTATAGAGCGAGACCATCTATATAAATATCTTTGTTTTGTGTGGCCTTGTAGGCATAAGCCCTATTATAGTTTACAAAGTCTGGTCAAGATATAGCTCAGATAACGATGTTAGTGATAGCTATGATATCAAATAAATTGTCAAGTGTCTTTTAAAGATTTATCTACTTTAGGGTTCTTATAACGTTGCCCTTTGATAACGTAACACATGGTAAGGTATGTTATGTACGCTATGATATCCTTTTCTGATCGTATTAATAAAATTAAGCATGGGAAGATAAAGGAAAATGTTGACTTCTCAAAAGGATGTTAATTGATATTGAAATGCCCCATTTTGATAAGTTTTGTTTAGCTACTGTGTTAATGGTAATAATCAAGGTACTTGTATTATTTCCTGTTGCTTTTTCTTCTGTTATTTTTACTCTCTATTATTTTGTCTGAACATATTTTTTTTTTTTTTTTAACAATAATAAAAAGATGTAAAAAAAAAAAAGAATTTTAATAGCAGATGACCATATTTAATGACTATTTGCCTGATTACTTGATTTTGAATAGCCTACATGTTTGCTTCTGCAGTAATCTAGATCAGTGATTTTCAACCTTTTTTTGCCGTGGCACACTTTTTTACATTAAAAAATCCTGCGACATACCACCATCCCAAAATTTTACAAAATCACAAATTGTAGCCTAATGCAGCATATATACAGTGTGTATATATATATATATACATATATATATATATATACACACACACTGTACTGTGCTGTCATGCCTCCTACAAACTATACATGACATATTGACATTCATTCACAAACAATAATAATGATTGTCTGTGAATGAATGTCAATATGCCATGGTTGTAAATGATACCTGATGAGCCCAGAATAAAAAACAAATAAAATTTAAAAAATATGTCACACTGTTGTCAGTCTGCCGCGGCACACCTGAGGATCTCTCACGACACACTAGTGTGCCACGGCACGCTGGTTGAAAAACATTGATCTTGATTATGAACTTGTCCTGGGTGCCTTATCATATAGTGAGGTTTAAAGGGACATGCCACCCACATTTTTTCTTTTACGATTTAGAAAGAGAATGAAATTTTAAACATCTTTCTAATTTACTTATATTATCTAATTTGTTTTATTCTCTTGATATTCTTTGATAAAAAAAAGCATATCTAGATATGCTCACTAGCTGCTGATTGGTTGCTGCACATAGAAGCATCATGTGATTGGCTCACCATGTGCATTGCTTTTTCTTCAACTAAGGATATTTAAAAAATGAAGCAAAATAAATAATGGAAGTAAATTGTAATGTTGTTTACATTTCTATTCTCTATCTGAATCATGAAAGAAAGATTTTGGGTTTAGTGGCCCTTTAAGTGAATTTGTCTTTTACTGTAGTGGCACCTGACTTGTCTGTTTTTGCAGGCTTATTCAGTAGTGAGAGTTCAGTGCCCCCCCCCCTTTTTCTCTCTCTCTAAAGCTCTTGCCAAATTGTGTCAGTCCCCTATTTGTATGCAGACATTTTTGTTAATTTCACATGTTAATCTACTGATTCTTTCTCTAGGTTAAAGTTTTTGGTGAAGAAATGGCAAAAGACTAACCGAAAAGGCGAAAATATAGTGCAGAGCTCTGTTCTTCTTCCACAAGGTAAATCAGTTGATAATCAGTTGCAGGCCATCGTTCTGCTTTTCTCTTGTTAAGTGTAGTCAGTCCACGGGTCATCCATTACTTATGGAATATATCTCTTCCCCAACAGGAAGTTGCAAGAGGATCACCCAAGCAGAGCTGCTATATAGCTCCTCCCCTCACATGTCATATTCAGTCATTCTCTTGCAACCTAACTAAAGATAGGTCGTTGTGAGAGGTCTGTGGTGTTTTTTAACTTAGTTTATTTCTTCAATCAAAAGTTTGTTATTTTAAATGGCACCGGAGTGTGCTGTTTGTTCTCAGGCAGCATTAGAAGAAGAATCTGCCTGCGTTTTCTATGATCTTAGCAGACGTAACTAAGATCCACTGGCTGTTCTCATCTGAGGAGTGAGGTAACTTCAGAAAAGGGGAATAGCATGCAGGGCCCCCCCTGCAAACGAGGTATGTGCAGTAAATTATTTTTCTGAGGAATGGAATTGACTGAGAAAATACTGCTGATACCAATGTAACGTAAGTTCAGCCTTAAATGCAGTGATAGCGACTGGTATTAGGCTGATGAGTGTGTGTACACTGAATGTATTTTTCTAAGGAATGGAATTGACTCTGAAAATACTGTTAATACTGAAGTAATGTATGAGCCTTAACTGCAGTAAAAGCGACTGGTAGCAGGCTTATTAATAACACTTCATTACTTTTAAAATGTATGTTCAAAACGTTTACTGGCATGTTAATCGTTTTTTGTGAGGTACTTGGTGATAAAACTTATTGGGGCATGATTTTTACCACATGGCTATCTTTGTTTTCTGCATAGAAACAGTTAACTGAGCTTCCCCACTGTTGTAATATGAGTGGGAGGGGCCTATTTTAGCTCTTTTTTGCGCAGTAAAAATTCAGTCACAATCTGCCTACTTCATCCTCCATGATCCAGGACGTCTCTAGAAAGCTCAGGGGTCTCCAAAATTCATTTTGAGGGAGGTAATCAGTCACAGCAGACCTGTGACAGTGTGTTTTGACTGTGATAAAAACGTTAATTATTAAATTGTTATCCGTTTTTGGGTATTAAGGGGTTAATCATCCATTTGCTGGTGGGTGCAATCCTTTGCTAACTTAATACATTTACTGTGAAAAATTGGTTGCTATAACTAATTTGGTTCATTGTTATTTCAACTGTGACAGCTTTTTGTGCTTCTTAAAGGCACAGTAGCGTTTTTTATATTGCTTGTAAATTTATTTAGAAAAGTATTTCAAAGCTTGCTAGTCTCATTGCTAGTCTGTTTAAACATGTCTGACACAGATGAATCTCTTTGTTCACTATGTTTAAAGGCCAATGTGGAGCCCAATAGAAATTTGTGTACTAATTGCATTGATGTTACTTTAAATAAAAGTCAATCTTTACATGTAAAGAAATTATCACCAGACAACGAGGGGGAAGTTATGCCGACTAACTCTCCTCACGTGTCAGTACCTTCGCCTCCCGCTCAGGAGGTGCGTGATTTTGTGGCGCCAAGTACATCAGGGAGGCCCTTACAAATCACTTTCAAGACATGGCTACTGTTATGACAGAAGTATTATCTAAATTGCCAGAATTAAGAGGCAAGCGCGATAGCTCTGGGTTAAGGACAGAGCGCGCGGATGATGTGAGAGCCATGTCAGATACTGCGTCACAGTTTGCAGAACATGAAGACGGAGAGCTTCATTCTGTGGGTGACGGATCTGATCCAGGGAGACTGGATTCAGAGATTTCTAATTTTAAATTTAAGCTTGAGAACCTCTGCATATTGCTAGGGGAGGTATTAGCGGCTCTGAATGATTGTAACACGGTTGCAATTCCAGAAAAATTATGTAGGTTGGATAGATACTATGCGGTACCGGTGTGTACTGACGTGTTTCCTATACCTAAAAGGCTTACAGAGATTATTAGCAAGGAGTGGGATAGACCTGGTGTGCCTTTTTCCCCTCCTCCCATATTTAGGAAAATGTTTCCTATAGACGCCGCCACACAAGACTTATGGCAGACGGTCCCTAAGGTGGAGGGAGCAGTTTCTACTTTAGCTAAGCGTACCACTATCCCGGTGGAGGATAGTTGTGCCTTTTCAGATCCAATGGATAAAAAATTAGGTTACCTTAAGAAAATGTTTGTTCAACAAGGTTTTATCTTACAGCCCCTTGCATGCATTGCGCCTGTCACTGCTGCGGCGGCATTCTGGTTTGAGTCTCTGGAAGAGGCCATTCGCACAGCTCCATTGGATGAAATTATGAACAAGCTTAAAGCACTTAAGCTAGCTAACGCATTTGTTTCTGATGCCGTCGTACATTTAACCAAACTTACGGCTAAGAACTCCGGATTCGCCATCCAAGCACGCAGAGCGCTATGGCTTAAATCCTGGTCAGCTGACGTGACTTCTAAATCTAAATTGCTTAATATTCCTTTCAAAGGGCAGACCTTATTCGGGCCCGGCTTGAAAGAAATTATAGCTGACATTACGGGAGGTAAGGGCCATGCTCTACCTCAGGACAGGGCCAAATCAAAGGCCAAACAGTCTAATTTTCGTGCCTTTCGTAACTTCAAGGCAGGAGCAGCATCAACTTCCTCCGCTCCAAAACAGGAAGGAGCTGTTGCTCGTTACAGACAGGGCTGGAAAGCTCACCAGTCCTGGAACAAGGGCAAGCAGGCCAAGAAACCTGCTGCTGCCCCTAAGACAGCATGAAGAGAGGGCCCCCTATCCGGAAACGGATCTAGTGGGGGGCAGACTTTCTCTCTTCGCCCAGGCTTGGGCAAGAGATGGCCAGGATCCCTGGGCGTTTGAGATCATATCTCAGGGATATCTCCTGGACTTCAAAACTTCTCCTCCACAAGGGAGGTTTCATCTTTCAAAGTTATCAGCAAACCAAATAAAGAAAGAGGCTTTTCTACGCTGTGTACAAGACCTCTTACTAATGGGGGTGATCCACCCAGTTCCGCGGGCGGAACACGGGCAAGGATTCTATTCAAATCTATTTGTGGTTCCCAAGAAAGAGGGAACCTTCAGACCAATCTTGGACTTAAAAATCCTAAACAAATTCCTAAGAGTTCCATCATTCAAAATGGAAACTATTCGAACCATCCTTCCCATGATCCAAGAGAGTCAGTACATGACCACAGTGGACTTAAAGGATGCCTACCTTCACATACCGATTCACAAGGATCATTATCGGTACCTAAGATTTGCCTTCCTAGACAGGCATTACCAGTTTGTAGCTCTTCCCTTCGGATTAGCTACGGCTCCAAGAATCTTTACAAAGGTTCTGGGCTCACTTCTGGCGGTACTAAGACCTCGAGGCATAGCGGTGACTCCGTACCTAGACGACATTCTGATACAAGCGTCAAGTTTTCAAACTGCCAAATCTCATACAGAGATAGTTCTGGCATTTCTGAGGTCGCATGGGTGGAAGGTGAACGTGGGAAAGAGTTCTCTATTACCACTTACAAGGGTTCCCTTCCTAGGGACTCTTATAGATTCTGTAGAGATGAAAATTTACCTGACGGAGGCCAGGTTATCAAAACTTCTAAATGCTTGCCGTGTCCTTCATTCCATTCCACACCCGTCAGTAGCTCAGTGCATGGAAGTAATCGGCTTAATGGTAGCGGCAATGGACATAGTACCATTTGCGCGCCTGCATCTCAGACCGCTGCAATTGTGCATGCTAAGTCAGTGGAATGGGGATTACTCAGATTTGTCCCCCCCTGCTAAATCTGGATCAAGAGACCAGAGATTCTCTTCTATGGTGGCTTTCTCGGCCCCATCTGTCCAAGGGGATGACCTTTCGCAGGCCAGATTGGACGATTGTAACGACAGACGCCAGCCTTCTAGGTTGGGGCGCAGTCTGGAAATCCCTGAAGGCTCAGGGATTATGGACTCAGGAGGAGAAACTCCTCCCAATAAATATTCTGGAGTTAAGAGCAATATTCAATGCTCTTCTAGCTTGGCCTCAGTTAGCAACTCTGAGGTTCATCAGATTTCAGTCGGACAACATCACGACTGTGGCTTACATCAACCATCAAGGGGGAACCAGAAGTTCCCTAGCGATGTTGGAAGTCTCAAAGATAATTCGCTGGGCAGAGTCTCACTCTTGCCACCTGTCAGCGATTTACATCCCAGGCGTGGAGAACTGGGAGGCGGATTTTCTAAGTCGCCAGACTTTTCATCCGGGGGAGTGGGAACTTCATCCGGAGGTCTTCGCTCAACTGATTCATCGTTGGGGCAAACCAGATCTGGATCTCATGGCGTCTCGCCAGAACGCCAAGCTTTCTTGTTACGGATCCAGGTCCAGGGACCCGGGAGCGGTGCTGATAGATGCTCTGACAGCCCCTTGGGTCTTCAACATGGCTTATGTGTTTCCACCATTTCCGATGCTTCCTCGATTGATTGCCAAGATCAAACAGGAGAGAGCATCTGTGATTCTGATAGCGCCTGCGTGGCCACGCAGGACCTGGTATGCAGACCTAGTGGACATGTCGTCCTGTCCACCATGGTCTCTGCCTCTGAGACAGGACCTTCTAATTCAGGGTCCTTTCAACCATCCAAATCTAATTTCTCTGAGGCTGACTGCATGGAGATTGAACGCTTGATTCTATCAAAGCGTGGCTTCTCGGAGTCGGTTATTGATACCTTAATACAGGCTAGGAAACCTGTTACCAGAAGAATTTACCATAAGATATGGCGTAAATATTTATATTGGTGCGAATCCAAGAGTTACTCATGGAGTAAGGTTAGGATTCCTAGGATATTGTCTTTTCTACAAGAGGGTTTAGAAAAGGGCTTATCTGCTAGTTCGTTAAAGGGACAGATTTCTGCTCTGTCTATTCTTCTACACAAACGTCTGGCAGAAGTTCCAGACGTTCAGGCTTTTTGTCAGGCTTTAGCTAGGATTAAGCCTGTGTTTAAGACTGTTGCTCCGCCGTGGAGCTTAAACTTAGTTCTTAACGTTCTTCAAGGCGTTCCATTTGAACCCCTTCATTCCATTGATATCAAGCTGTTATCCTGGAAAGTTCTGTTTTTGATGGCTATTTCCTCGGCTCGAAGAGTCTCTGAGTTATCTGCCTTACATTGTGATCCTCCTTATCTGATTTTTCATCCAGACAAGGTAGTTCTGCGTACTAAACCTAGGTTCTTACCTAAGGTAGTTACTAACAGGAATATCAATCAAGAGATTGTTGTTCCATCATTGTGTCCTAACCCTTCTAAAAAGAAGGAACGACTTTTGCATAATCTGGACGTAGTCCATGCCCTGAAGTTCTATTTGTAGGCAACTAAAGATTTTCGTCAAACTTCTTCCCTGTTTGTTGTTTACTCTGGACAGAGGAGAGGTCAAAAGGCTTCTGCTACCTCTCTCTCTTTTTGGCTTTGTAGCATAATACGTTTAGCCTATGAGACCGCTGGACAGCAGCCTCCTGAAAGGATTACAGCTCATTCTACTAGAGCTGTGGCTTCCACCTGGGCCTTTAAAAATGAGGCCTCTGTTGAACAGATTTGCAAGGCTGCAACTTGGTCTTCACTTCACACTTTTTCAAAATTTTACAAATTTGACACTTTTGCTTCTTCGGAGGCTATTTTTGGGAGAAAGGTGCTTCAGGCAGTGGTTCCTTCCGTTAAAAGTTCCTGCCTTGTCCCTCCCTTCATCCGTGTACTTTAGCTTTGGTATTGGTATTCCATAAGTAATGGATGACCCGTGGACTGACTACACTTAACAAGAGAAAACATAATTTATGCTTACCTGATAAATTTATTTCTCTTGTAGTGTAGTCAGTCCACGGCCCGCCCTGTCTTTAAGGCAGATCTAAATTTTAATTAAACTCCAGTCACCACTGCACCCTATGGTTTCTCCTTTCTCGTCTGGTTTTGGTCGAATGACTGAATATGACATGTGAGGGGAGGAGCTATATAGCAGCTCTGCTTGGGTGATCCTCTTGCAACTTCCTGTTGGGGAAGAGATATATTCCATAAGTAATGGATGACCCGTGGACTGACTACACTACAAGAGAAATAAATTTATCAGGTAAGCATAAATTATGTTTTTGTATTTGTTCCTACACAACTGTTGTGTACTTAAAAATGCTTCTTCACAAATAAATTAAAAGGTTTGTAAGTATTGAGTTATCAAGATTTAAACTTAAAGCTTGACACATTTATGTAGATTCTAGGAGCCAAATCTAATGTATTAATTTTATCTTAAAAGGACAGTAAAGTCTACATGAAAGGGGCAGTGTATCCTAAATTTGTCTCCCCATTAATTTATTCCCAATGATCCATTTTACCTGTTTGGGTGTATTAAATTGTTTACAAATATCAAATTTATCTTTATTTCAGCATTTGAAATAACAGCTTTTGCCCGTGATATCTGTACCTATTCTGAAAGTTTCTATACATAAGTATTGGCTATAGAACAGCACTGTATACATAGCCAACAGAAGAAATTATACTCATTGTGGGGGTTAGGAGAGATAAGTAATAAAATGTTAATTTCCCATTGTTCTTTCTAAGTATTGCAGTTTGGTATACAGACATAGATAATTTAAAGAAGTGTATGTGTGTACGTCTCTGTATACTGGGTACTCCTCTTTGAATGTAAGCAACCACTGTAGTGCACATCATATTAGCAAAACTAATTATTTTCCTTATAGACAAAGGGATTATAACCCTGTCGCTATCAAAAATACAATATCTGACTTTTTCAGAGTTGCTACATTGTAGCCATTTACAAGACACTAGATCTATAATTCTGGAATTTTTTTCTTTTTTTTCTTTTTTTTTTAAAAAATTACAAAGGACAATGAATAATCCATTGTTCATGTTTCCCTTACTATTAAAGCTAATGATGTGGGGGGAAATAGAACTTTTCTTAAATACATGTGTCTGGTTTACTTCCTGATATTTGTTTATCTTTGTAATGTTTAGTTTAGGCTGTGGAAGATTTATTAAAAATGAAATGTCAAGTGCATTGTAACAGAAAATATGGCTAGATGAGCTTTGTGTTTATAAAAGAAGAAAATGAAAGTGTTATATATGTGTATATATACAGGTTACCATTCAATCAAATAGTTTGTTCAGTCAAAACTGGATTCTATATCATCAAAAAGATCAGGAAGGAAAAGTATATTTCTGCTTCAAAACTACATGCCAAATAGTTATAAACCTTCATTTCTTTCCAATAGCATGGAGAGTCCACGATTCCATTCAGTTACTGTTGGGAATTCAGCTCCTGGCCACCAGAAGGAGGCAAAGACAACCCAGCAAAGCTTTAAGAATCCCTCCCACTTCCCATTATCCCCAGTCATTCTTTGCCTTAATGAAACCAGGAGGAGTGCGAAGATAGGTGCTCTGAAGTCCTTTATGGGTAGCTTCCCTTCTAGTAGGGCTGGGGAAATGCTGTGTCCATGTAATCCTATTGAGTAAGAGTTTTGGTAGCTGTTGGAGGCCGCGGAGTAGACTCTGTTATCTATCCTAACACCCCACCTGGCAACCAGGGTTAGTTACTCTGCTTTGCTTTTAATCTCAGGTCCCTGTCAGAAGTCTGGATGAAGCTGACAGACCTGGAAGTGCTGTGACTGCTCCACAGCAGAAAACTCTGGAGGGTAAGTCCTTTTTATTAACATATCTGGGACCCTAATATTCTTGAATAGAGGATTACACAGAAGGAAGGACTGATATGTTATTCATGGCCAGGTGGATCCTGCTTCTCCTCATGAGGTGTCTGTACATTTTATTTAAGATATACCCGCATGTATGGTTTATTTTGTGACCTGAGCAGCTACCTGGCTCCCAGCCAGAGACAGGAACTCACCGCTACATTTTCCTGGTTTCTAGTGGTAATTGGGTCAGTCCTATGATAGTTGTGAGTGGGTGTCAAATCTAATAGACTAGTGGGTAATGTGCAGTTAATATATTAGCCCTGACTGCGACATTTTAGCTGCGCAATTTCAGGCGCTTTTTAACTGCCACTAGTTTTTTGTTTTGTTTGTTTTTTTCAACTATAGGACAGATCTCTTTACTCTGGCAGATGCCTATATGTAAAGGGGATATAGTTCCTGTTGCTATTTTGCCCGTATGTGTAAGAAATGCTAAGGGCTTCTCTGCCACTTATTATTTTAAAGTCCCTTTAGTCTTGGTCGCTTCACCATATATGGCGATCCTATCAAGGCAGGTGGCTTATTCAGACCTGCTGCGTGCATTTGCAGTGACTTGTTTAGAGGGGGTGAGTGTGTTCCTCATTGAAGCGCTGTGGGGTTTTTATGGTGTGTGATTTCACATTGTTCGTTTCCCCCCTTCAGCAGCGGCACCTCCGTCTGCATTCTTTGAGAGGAGGCTACCGCTGGTTGATTGATGGGTCCTGAAGGGCTAGAATCTGATCTCCTACCTCTTATGAAGAGGTTAGTATTCAGTGTAAGGGATCGCTTGAGTGCCTGTGGATCAGACAGTAGAGTCTGCAGCACCATTTTCTGTTTCCTGTAGCGCGCTACGAAACGGCTATTTTCCACTATTAGCAGTGCAAGCCTCATGAGAGTAGCGATCTCAATAATTTTTTATTAGGGATGTTGCATTTATCCCTTTTTGTAATTCTCACGCTGTGTGGGATCTAACTTATTTTCTGTACTTCGTTCAGTACTGGTTTATATTGTTCGGGGTTAATTTTTTCCCTGGTCTTTGCACCCTATTTAATATGCATCAGATTCTGACTTTTAAAGTGCTTTGATAACTGGTAGGAATTTTTATCCTCCGCTTTTAAAGCGGTATCCTATATTTCCTAAAGTTTAGGAAATTTCCTCTGGCTTTTTTAATTCTAGAAGCTTCAACTTTTTAGTACATAATTTTGTAATGTTCATGTACAAAGGATTTGTGATGCTCATTTGAGGGTTGAGACTTTATTCTTGTACTAAAGGTATT
Source organism: Bombina bombina (assembly GCF_027579735.1). Taxonomy (NCBI): domain Eukaryota; kingdom Metazoa; phylum Chordata; class Amphibia; order Anura; family Bombinatoridae; genus Bombina; species Bombina bombina. The sequence goes on along the minus strand of NC_069499.1, from coordinate 593,244,361 downwards.
TAATCTAATGCAGATATTTTTCTTTCTTTTAATCATCGAAAGAATAATACCTTTTTGTTACCTTATTCCGTGCCCTGAGCTATAGTGATGCACTATTGCAGTCTTTGTTTTACAGTGCTATGAATTTTTATAGCCGGTAAACATTTAGTACATGTTGTTTCTGACCTAGTTGTGGTTCAAACTCATTTTTGGTTTGGGTCAGTTCTTCGTGAATTAGGTGTTAATTAATCACCTTAATTTTCAACCTTCATAGTGCTTTGATAATCAGTGGGGATTTTTATCCTTCTACCTTTTTAAAAAGTTTGTAATCTCTCTCATATTGAGGTGATTTATACTAATGTCTGTGACATCATGTATTGCCCTATGTAACATATATCTATTTCTTAGTGTTCTTAGGACACTAATATGTTTATATTTGTTACCCTATTTTATGTACATGGGCGCAATAATATAACCTCTCTCATATTGAGGTGATTTTGGCTAATGTCTGTGACATCGTTTCTTGTCCTATGTAACATATATAGATATTTCTTAGTGATATATACTGTATAATATTTCTTAGTGATATTAGGACACTAATATGTGTTTTTTCTTTTTTTTTTAGTTTTCAAAGCTTCATTGTAAATTGAATTTGAAATACAAATTTCCAAAAAAAACATTGGAATATATGGTACAATAATAATAAACATTCTTACGTATACCAATAAGTAACACACTTTTTTTCACAAGCATTCATGTGTGGTACTGTACTAAAATGAACAAATCCTAGGAAATGTAGATATGAATTTATGAATCATGAATAGAATAGTCTTTTAAGAGGAGGGGTGGGAGGAAAGGGAAGGGAGAGAGGGTAACAGGCTCTTATCTTTTAGTTTTTAAGAGACTATAGCTAGGATCCAGAGAATACTTCATGAGAACCTTAGGGTGCCAATTAATGTTAAATAAGGTAGCCCTATCTACCCAAATTAGTTCATATAGATCAATCTTGTTTAGAGTAAAGAATACATTTCTTTCCATTGAGTTAAAGGGACACTGAACCAAAAAAAAATTATTTTGTGATTCAGATAGAGCATGCAATTTTAAGTAACTTTCTAATTTACTCCTATTATCAAATTTTCTTCATTCTCTTGTTATCTTTATTTAAAAAGCAAGAATGTAAGTTTAGATGCTGGCCCATTTTTTTTTAACAACCTGGTTTGTTGTTGCTGATTGGGGGATTAATTCACCCACCAATAAACAAGTGCTGTCCATGGTCCTGAACCAAAAAAAAGCTTAGATTCCTTATTTTCAAAAAAAAGATAGCAAGAGAACGAAGAAAAATTGATAATAGGGATAAATTAGAAAGTTGCTTAAAATTGCGTGCTCTATCTGAATCACGAAAGAAAAAATTTGGGTTCAGTGTCCCTTTAATGTATGCCAGGATGTCCAGGATAGAGTTCCAAGCTGGAGAGCTGTCTTTTTTCCAGGCTCTTGCTATAGCTAATTTCATGGCAGAAAAAAGATAAATATAAAGATAACTCTGGTGTTTAGGGAGGGGGGTGTAACTCTATATGTAGTAGAGCTGTTTCTGGGGTCTTTGGTACGTGGATCCCTAATCTAGATAAAGTTATGGAAACCATGTTCCATAGCAACTTGAGTTTGGGACAACCCCACCAAATATGAGGTCTAGGAATCAGATTTAGTTTAAACAGTCTCATAGGTACAAAGTACCAATGAGCAAGTAGTTTGTAAAATGTTTCAAGAAGAGTCGTGCAATGAATGGCTTTAGCGGTAAGGTCAAAGGATTTGGACCAAGTTTGTGGTGGGAAAAAAGGGTGTAAAATAGTCTTCCCATTTGAATATATGGAATGCTTTATTGTCTGGGATTGCTCCTTCCATGACAAGGTAATGTTGAGACAGAGGCTTATGAAGTTTCCCGCCTCTTTGCCACCTGGCTTCCCAAGTGCTCATGTGA